>NW_027207447.1:300000-379649 GCF_963455315.2 Globicephala melas | reverse complement strand
GGACGGTTTAGGGTCCAGGTGAGGGTACGACAACGCTTTAGGGGGAGCGTACGTGTGAGGGCGCGGGTTAGTGATAGCGTACGCGTTAGGAATAGGGGACGGGTGAGGGTCAGGCTTCGGGCAAAGGTTAGGTTTAGGGTTCGGGCTAGGGTTAGGGTTAGGGGACGGGGACGGTTTAGGGTCCAGGTGAGGGTACGACAACGCTTTGGGGGAGCGTACGTGTGAGGGCGCGGGTTAGTGTTAGCGTACGGTTTAGGATTAGGGGATGGTTCAGGGTCAGGCTTTGGGGAAGTGTTAGGCTTAGGGTTCGCGCTAGGGTTAGGGTTAGGGGATGGGGACGGTTTAGGGTCCAGGTGAGGGTACGACAACGCTTTACGGGGAGCGTACGTATGAGGGCGCGGGTTAGTGTTAGCGTACGGGTTAGGATTAGGGGACGGGTGAGGGTCAGGCTTCGGGGAAGGGTTAGGGTTAGGTTTCGGGCTAGGGTTAGGGTTAGGGGACGGGGACGGTTTAGGGTCCAGGTGAGGGTACGACAACGCTTTAGGGGGAGCGTACGTGTGAGGGCGCGGGTTAATGTTAGCGTTCGGGTTAGGATTAGGGGACGGTTGAGGGTCAGGTTTCGGGGAAAGGTTAGGGTTAGGGTTCGTGCTAGGGTTAGGGTTAGGGGACGGGGACGGTTTAGGGTCCAGGTGAGGGTACGACAACAGTTTAGGCTGAGCGTACGTGTGAGGGCACGGGTTAGTGTTAGCATACGGGTTAGGATTAGGGGACGGGTGAGGGTAAGGCTTCGGGGAAGGGTTAGGGTTAGGGTTCGGGCTAGGGTTAGGGTTATGGGACGGGGACGGTTTAGGGTCCAAGTGAGCGTACGACACCGGTTTAGGGTGAGCGTACGTGTGAGGGCACGGGTTAGTATTAGCGTAAGTGTTAGGATTAGGGGACGGGTGAGGGTCAGGCTTCGGGGAAGGGTTAAGTTTAGGGTTCGGGCTAGGGTTAGGGTTAGGGGACGGGGATGGTTTAGGTTCCAGGTGAGGGTATGACAACGCTTTAGGGAGAGCGTACGTGTGAGGGCACGGGTTAGTGTTAGCGTACGTGTTAGGAGTATGGGACGGGTGAGGGTAAGGCTTCGGGGAATGGTTAGCTTTAGGGTTCGGGCTAGGGTAAGTGTTAGGGGATGGGAAAGGTTTAGGGTCCAGTTGTGGGTACGACACCGCTTTAGGGTGAGTTTACGTGAGAGTGCACGGGTTAGTGTTATCGTATGGGTTAGGATTAGGGAATGGGTGAGGGTCAGGCTTCGGGGAAGGGTTAGGGTTAGGGTTCGGGCTAGGGTTAGGGTTAAGGGACGGGGACGGTTTAGGGTCCAGATGAGGGTACGACAACGCTTTAGGTGGAGCGTACGTGTGAGGGCACGGGTTAGCGTTAGCATAAGTGTTAGGATTAGGGGACGGGTGAGGGTCAGGCTTCGGGCAAGGGTTAGGCTTAGTGTTCGGGCTAGGGTTAGGGTTAGGGGACGGAGACGGTTTAGGGTCCAGGTGAGGGTACGACAACGCTTTAGGGGGAGCGTACGTGTGAGGGCGCACGTTAGTGTTAGCGTACGGGTTAGGATTAGGGGACAGGTGAGGGTCATGCTTCGGGGAAGGGTTAGGGTTAGGGTTCGGGCTAGGGTTAGGGCTAGGGGACGGGGACGGTTTAGGGTCCAGGTGAGGGTACCACAACGCTTTAGGGGGAGCGTACGTGTGAGGGAGCGGGTTACTGTTAGGGTACGGGTTAGGATTAGGGGACGGGTGAGGGTCAGGCTTCGGGGAAGGGTTAGGGTTAGGGTTCGGGCTAGGGTTAGGGTTAGGGGACGGGGACGGTTTAGGGTCCAGGTGAGGGTACGACAACGCTTTAGGGGGAGCGTACGTGTGAGGGCGCGTGTTAGTGTTAGCGTACAGGTTAGGATTAGGGCACCGGTTAGGGACAGGCTTCGGGGAAGGGTTAGGGTTAGGGTTCGGGCTAGGGTTAGGGTTAGGGGACGGGGACGGTTTAGGGTCCAGCTGAGGGTACGACAACGCTTTAGGGGGAGCGTACGTGTGAGGGCGCGGGTTAGTGTCAGCGTACGGGTTAGGATTAGGGGACGGGTGAGGGTCAGGCTTCGGGGAAGGGTTAGGGTTAGGGTTCGGGCTAGGGTTAGGGTTAGGGGACGGGGACGGTTTAGGGTCCAGGTGAGGGTACGACAACGCTTTAGGGGGAGCGTACGTGTGAGGGCGCGGGTTAGTGTCAGCGTACGGGTTAGGATTAGGGGACGGGTGAGGGTCAGGCTTCGGGGAAGGGTTAGGGTTAGGGTTCGGGCTAGGGTTAGGGTTAGGGGACGGGGACGGTTTAGGGTCCAGGTGAGGGTACGACAACGCTTTAGGGGGAGCGTAGGTGTGAGGGCGCGGGTTAGTGTCAGCGTACGGGTTAGGATTAGGGGACGGGTGAGGGTCAGGCTTCGGGGAAGGGTTAGGGTTAGGGTTCGGGCTAGGGTTAGGGTTAGGGGACGGGGACGGTTTAGGGTCCAGGTGAGGGTACGACAACGCTTTAGGGGGAGCGTACGTGTGAGGGCGCGGGTTAGTGTCAGCGTACGGGTTAGGATTAGGGGACGGGTGAGGGTCAGGCTTCGGTGAAGGGTTAGGGTTAGGGTTCGGGCTAGGGTTATGGGTAGGGGACGGGGACGGTTTAGGGTCCAGGTGAGGGTACGACAAAGGTTTAGGGTGAGCCTACGTGTGAGGACACGGGTTAGTGTTAGTGTACGAATTAGCATTAGGGGACGGGTGAGGGTAAGGCTTCGGAGAAGGGTTAGGGTTAGGGTTCGGGCTAGGGTTACGGTTAGGGGACGGGGACGGTTTAGGGTCCAGGTGAGCGTACGACAACGGTTTAGGGTGAGCGTACGTGTTAGGGCCCGGGTTAGTGTTAGCTTACGGGTTTGTATTAGGGGCCGGGTGAGGGTAAGGCTTCGGGGAAGGGTTAGGGTTAGGGTTCGGGCTAGGGTTAGGGTTATGGGACGGGGACGGTTTAGGGTTCAAGTGAGGGTACGACAACGATTTAGGGTGAGCGTACGTGTGAGGGCACGGGTTAGTGTTAGCATAAGGGTTAGGATTAGGGGATGGGTGAGGGTAAGGCTTCGGGGAAGGGTTAAGATTAGGGTTCGGGCTAGGGTTAGGGTTAGGGGACGGGGACGGTTTAGGTTCCAGGTGAGGGTATGACAACGCTTTAGGGTGAGCGTACGTGTGAGGGCACGGGTTAGTGTTAGCGTTCGGGTTAGGATTAGGGGACGGTTGAAGATAAGGCTTCGGGGAAGGGTTAGGGATAGGGTTTCGGCTAGGGTTAGGGTTAGGGGACGGGAACGGTTTAGGGTCCAGGTGAGGGTACGACAAAAGTTTAGGGTGAGCGTACGTGTGAGGGCACGGGTTAGTGTTAGCGTACGGGTTAGGATTAGGGGACGTGTGAGGGTAAGGCTTCGGGGAAGGGTTAGGGTTAGGGTTTCAGCTAGGGTTAGGGTTAGGGGACGGGGACGGTTTAGGGTCCAGGTGATGGTACGACAACGCTTTAGGGGGAGCGTAGGTGTGAGGGCACGGGTTAGTGTTAGCGTACGGGTTAGGAATAGGGGACGGGTGAGTGTAAGGATTCGAGGAAGGGTTAGGGTTAGGGTTCGGGCTAGGGTTAGGGTTAGGGGACGGGGACGGTTTAGGGTCCAGGTGAGGGTACGACAACGCTTTAGGGGGAGCGTACGTGTGAGGGCATGGGTTAGTGGTAGCGTACGGGTTAGGAGTAGGAGACGGGTGAGGGTAAGGATTGGGGAAGGGTTAGGGTTAGGGTTTGGGCTAGTGTTAGGGTTAGGGGACGGGGACGGTTTAGGGTCCTGGTGAGGGTACGACAAAGATTTAGGGGGAGCGTACGTGTGAGGGCACGGGTTAGTGTTAGCGTACGGGTTAGGAATAGGGCACGGGTGAGTGTAAGGATTCGAGGAAGGGTTAGGGTTAGGGTTCGGGCTAGGGTTAGGGTTACGGGACGGGGACGGTTTAGGGTCCAGGTGAGGGTACGACAACGCTTTAGGGGGAGCGTACGTGTGAGGGCGCGGGTTAGTGTTAGCATACGGGTTAGGATTAGGGGACGGGTGAGGGTCAGGCTTCGGGGAAGGGTTAGGCTTAGGGTTCGGGCTAGGGTTAGGGTTAGGGGACGGGGACGGTTTAGGGTCCAGGTGAGGGTATGACAACGCTTTAGGGGGAGCGAACGTGTGAGGGCGCGGGTTAGTGTTAGCGTACGGGTTAGGATTAGGGCACGGGTGCGGGTCAGGCTTCGGGGAAGGGTTAGTGTTAGGGTTCGGGCTAGGGTTAGGGTTAGGGGACGGGGACGGTTTAGGGTCCAGGTGAGGGTACGACAACGCTTTAGGAGGAGCGTACGTGTGAGGGCGCGGGTTAGTGTCAGCGTACGGGTTAGGATTAGGGGACGGGTGAGGGTCAGGCTTCGGGGAAGGGTTAGGGTTAGGGTTCGGGCTAGGGTTAGGGTTAGGGGACGGGGACGGTTTAGGGTCCAGGTGAGGGTACGACAACAGTTTAGGCTGAGCGTACGTGTGAGGGCACGGGTTAGTGTTAGCATACGGGTTAGGATTAGGGGACGGGTGAGGGTAAGGCTTCGGGGAAGGGTTAGGGTTAGGGTTCGGGCTAGGGTTAGGGTTATGGGACGGGGACGGTTTAGGGTCCAAGTGAGCGTACGACACCGGTTTAGGGTGAGCGTACGTGTGAGGGCACGGGTTAGTATTAGCGTAAGTGTTAGGATTAGGGGATGTGTGAGGGTAAGGCTTCGGGGAAGGGTTAAGGTTAGGGTTCGGGCTAGGGTTAGGGTTAGGGGACGGGGATGGTTTAGGTTCCAGGTGAGGGTATGACAACGCTTTAGGGAGAGCGTACGTGTGAGGGCACGGGTTAGTGTTAGCGTACGTGTTAGGAGTATGGGACGGGTGAGGGTAAGGCTTCGGGGAATGGTTAGCTTTAGGGTTCGGGCTAGGGTAAGTGTTAGGGGACGGGAAAGGTTTAGGGTCCAGTTGTGGGTACGACACCGCTTTAGGGTGAGTTTACGTGAGAGTGCACGGGTTAGTGTTATCGTATGGGTTAGGATTAGGGAATGGGTGAGGGTCAGGCTTCGGGGAAGGGTTAGGGTTAGGGTTCGGGCTAGGGTTAGGGTTAAGGGACGGGGACGGTTTAGGGTCCAGATGAGGGTACGACAACGCTTTAGGTGGAGCGTACGTGTGAGGGCACGGGTTAGCGTTAGCATAAGTGTTAGGATTAGGGGACGGGTGAGGGTCAGGCTTCGGGCAAGGGTTAGGCTTAGTGTTCGGGCTAGGGTTAGGGTTAGGGGACGGAGACGGTTTAGGGTCCAGGTGAGGGTACGACAACGCTTTAGGGGGAGCGTACGTGTGAGGGCGCACGTTAGTGTTAGCGTACGGGTTAGGATTAGGGGACAGGTGAGGGTCATGCTTCGGGGAAGGGTTAGGGTTAGGGTTCAGGCTAGGGTTAGGGTTAGGGGACGGGGACGGTTTAGGGTCCAGGTGAGGGTACGACAACGCTTTAGGGGGAGCGTAGGTGTGAGGGCACGGGTTAGTGTTAGCGTACGGGTTAGGAATAGGGGACGGGTGAGTGTAAGGATTCGAGGAAGGGTTAGGGTTAGGGTTCGGGCTAGGGTTAGGGTTAGGGGACGGGGACGGTTTAGGGTCCAGGTGAGGGTACGACAACGCTTTAGGGGGAGCGTACGTGTGAGGGCATGGGTTAGTGGTAGCGTACGGGTTAGGAGTAGGAGACGGGTGAGGGTAAGGATTGGGGAAGGGTTAGGGTTAGGGTTTGGGCTAGTGTTAGGGTTAGGGGACGGGGACGGTTTAGGGTCCTGGTGAGGGTACGACAAAGGTTTAGGGGGAGCGTACGTGTGAGGGCACGGGTTAGTGTTAGCGTACGGGTTAGGAATAGGGCACGGGTGAGTGTAAGGATTCGAGGAAGGGTTAGGGTTAGGGTTCGGGCTAGGGTTAGGGTTAGGGGACGGGGACGGTTTAGGGTCCAGGTGAGGGTACGACAACGGTTTAGGGGGAGCGTACGTGTGAGGGCGCGGGTTAGTGTTAGCGTACAGGTTAGGATTAGGGGACGGGTGAGGGTCAGGCTTCGGGGAAGGGTTAGGCGTAGGGTTCGGGCTAGGGTTAGGGTTAGGGGACAGGGACGGTTTAGGGTCCAGGTTAGGGTATGACAACGCTTTAGGGGGAGCGAACGTGTGAGGGCGCGGGTTAGTGTTAGCGTACGGGTTAGGATTAGGGCACGGGTGCGGGTCAGGCTTCGGGGAAGGGTTAGTGTTAGGGTTCGGGCTAGGGTTAGGGTTAGGGGACGGGGACGGTTTAGGGTCCAGGTGAGGGTACGACAACGCTTTAGGAGGAGCGTACGTGTGAGGGCGCGGGTTAGTGTTAGCGTACGGTTTAGGATTAGGGGATGGGTGAGGGTAAGGCTTCGGGGAAGGGTTAGGGTTAGGGTTAGGGTTCGGGGTAGGGTTAGGGTTAGGGGACGGGGACGGTTTAGGGTCCAGGTGAGGGTACGACAACAGTTTAGGCTGAGCGTACATGTGAGGGCACGGGTTAGTGTTAGCATACGGGTTAGGATTAGGGGACGGGTGAGGGTAAGGCTTCGGGGAAGGGTTAGGGTTAGGGTTCGGGCTAGGGTTAGGGTTATGGGACGGGGACGGTTTAGGGTCCAAGTGAGCGTACGACAACGCTTTAGGGGGAGCGTACGTGTGAGGGCGCGGGTTAGTGTCAGCGTACGGGTTAGGATTAGGGGACGGGTGAGGGTCAGGCTTCGGGGAAGGGTTAGGGTTAGGGTTCGGGCTAGGGTTAGGGTTAGGGGACGGGGACGGTTTAGGGTCCAGGTGAGGGTACGACAACGCTTTAGGGGGAGCGTAGGTGTGAGGGCGCGGGTTAGTGTCAGCGTACGGGTTAGGATTAGGGGACGGGTGAGGGTCAGGCTTCGGGGAAGGGTTAGGGTTAGGGTTCGGGCTAGGGTTAGGGTTAGGGGACGGGGACGGTTTAGGGTCCAGGTGAGGGTACGACAACGCTTTAGGGGGAGCGTACGTGTGAGGGCGCGGGTTAGTGTCAGCGTACGGGTTAGGATTAGGGGACGGGTGAGGGTCAGGCTTCGGGGAAGGGTTAGGGTTAGGGTTCGGGCTAGGGTTAGGGTTAGGGGACGGGGACGGTTTAGGGTCCAGGTGAGGGTACGACAAAGCTTTAGGGGGAGCGTACGTGTGAGGGCGCGGGTTAGTGTCAGCGTACAGGTTAGGATTAGGGGACGGGTGAGGGTCAGGCTTCGGGGATGTGTTAGGGTTAGGGTTCGGGCTAGGGTTAGGGTTAGGGGACGGGGACGGTTTAGGGTCCAGGTGAGGGTACGACAACGCTTTAGGGGGAGCGTAGGTGTGAGGGCGCGGGTTAGTGTCAGCGTGCGGGTTAGGATTAGGGGACGGGTGAGGGTCAGGCTTCGGGGAAGGGTTAGGGTTAGGGTTCGGGCTAGGGTTAGGGTTAGGGGACGGGGACGGTTTAGGGTCCAGGTGAGGGTACGACAACGCTTTAGGGGGAGCGTACGTGTGAGGGCGTGGGTTAGTGTAGGCGTACGGGTTAGGATTAGGGGACGGGTGAGGGTCAGGCTTCGGGGAAGGGTTAGGGTTAGGGTTCGGGCTAGGGTTAGGGTTAGGGGACGGGGACGGTTTAGGGTCCAGGTGAGGGTACGACAACGCTTTAGGGGGAGCGTACGTGTGAGGGCGCGGGTTAGGGTCAGCGTACGGGTTAGGATTAGGGGACGGGTGAGGGTCAGGCTTCGGGGAAGGGTTAGGGTTAGGGTTCGGGCTAGGGTTAGGGTTAGGGGACGGGGACGGTTTAGGGTCCAGGTGAGGGTACGACAACGCTTTAGGGGGAGCGTACGTGAGAGGGCGCGGGTTAGCGTCAGCGTACGGGTTAGGATTAGGGGACGGGTGAGGGTCAGGCTTCGGGGAAGGGTTAGGGTTAGGGTTCGGGCTAGGGTTAGGGTTAGGGGACGGGGACGGTTTAGGGTCCAGGTGAGGGTACGACAACGCTTTAGGGGGAGCGTACGTGTGAGGGCGCGGGTTAGTGTCAGCGTACGGGTTAGGATTAGGGGACGGGTGAGGGTCAGGCTTCGGGGAAGGGTTAGGGTTAGGGTTCGGGCTAGGGTTAGGGTTAGGGGACGGGGACGGTTTAGGGTCCAGGTGAGGGTACGACAACGCTTTAGGGGGAGCGTACGTGTGAGGGCGCGGGTTAGTGTCAGCGTACGGGTTAGGATTAGGGGACGGGTGAGGGTCAGGCTTCGGGGAAGGGTTAGGGTTAGGGTTCGGGCTAGGGTTAGGGTTAGGGGACGGGGACGGTTTAGGGTCCAGGTGAGGTTACGACAACGCTTTAGGGGGAGCGTACGTGTGAGGGCGCGGGTTAGTGTCAGCGTACGGGTTAGGATTAGGGGACGGCTGAGGGTCAGGCTTCGGGGAAGGGTTAGGGTTGGGGTTCGGGCTAGGGTTAGGGTTAGGGGACGGGGACGGTTTAGGGTCCAGGTGAGGGTACGACAACGCTTTAGGGGGAGCGTACGTGTGAGGGCGCGGGTTAGTGTCAGCGTACGGGTTAGGATTAGGGGACGGGTGAGGTTCAGGCTTCGGGGAAGGGTTAGGGTTAGGGTTCGGGCTAGGGTTAGGGTTAGGGGACGGGGACGCTTTAGGGTCCAGGTGAGGATACGACAACGCTTTAGGGGGAGCGTAGGTGTGAGGGCGCGGGTTAGTGTCAGCGTACGGGTTAGGATTAGGGGACGGCTGAGGGTCAGGCTTCGGGGAAGGGTTAGGGTTAGGGTTCGGGCTGGGTTAGGGTTAGGGGACAGGGACGTTTTAGGGTTCAGGTGAGGGTACGACAACGCTCTAGGGGGAGCGTACGTGTGAGGGCGCGGGTTAGTGTCAGCGTACGGGTTAGGATTAGGGGACGGCTGAGGGTCAGGCTTCGGGGAAGGGTTAGGGTTAGGGTTCGGGCTAGGGTTAGGGTTAGGGGACGGGGATGGTTTAGGTTCCAGGTGAGGGTATGACAACGCTTTAGGGAGAGCGTACGTGTGAGGGCACGGGTTAGTGTTAGCGTACGTGTTAGGAGTATGGGACGGGTGAGGGTAAGGCTTCGGGGAATGGTTAGCTTTAGGGTTCGGGCTAGGGTAAGTGTTAGGGGACGGGAAAGGTTTAGGGTCCAGTTGTGGGTACGACACCGCTTTAGGGTGAGTTTACGTGAGAGTGCACGGGTTAGTGTTATCGTATGGGTTAGGATTAGGGAATGGGTGAGGGTCAGGCTTCGGGGAAGGGTTAGGGTTAGGGTTCGGGCTAGGGTTAGGGTTAAGGGACGGGGACGGTTTAGGGTCCAGATGAGGGTACGACAACGCTTTAGGTGGAGCGTACGTGTGAGGGCACGGGTTAGCGTTAGCATAAGTGTTAGGATTAGGGGACGGGTGAGGGTCAGGCTTCGGGCAAGGGTTAGGCTTAGTGTTCGGGCTAGGGTTAGGGTTAGGGGACGGAGACGGTTTAGGGTCCAGGTGAGGGTACGACAACGCTTTAGGGGGAGCGTACGTGTGAGGGCGCACGTTAGTGTTAGCGTACGGGTTAGGATTAGGGGACAGGTGAGGGTCATGCTTCGGGGAAGGGTTAGGGTTAGGGTTCAGGCTAGGGTTAGGGTTAGGGGACGGGGACGGTTTAGGGTCCAGGTGAGGGTACGACAACGCTTTAGGGGGAGCGTAGGTGTGAGGGCACGGGTTAGTGTTAGCGTACGGGTTAGGAATAGGGGACGGGTGAGTGTAAGGATTCGAGGAAGGGTTAGGGTTAGGGTTCGGGCTAGGGTTAGGGTTAGGGGACGGGGACGGTTTAGGGTCCAGGTGAGGGTACGACAACGCTTTAGGGGGAGCGTACGTGTGAGGGCATGGGTTAGTGGTAGCGTACGGGTTAGGAGTAGGAGACGGGTGAGGGTAAGGATTGGGGAAGGGTTAGGGTTAGGGTTTGGGCTAGTGTTAGGGTTAGGGGACGGGGACGGTTTAGGGTCCTGGTGAGGATACGACAAAGGTTTAGGGGGAGCGTACGTGTGAGGGCACGGGTTAGTGTTAGCGTACGGGTTAGGAATAGGGCACGGGTGAGTGTAAGGATTCGAGGAAGGGTTAGGGTTAGGGTTCGGGCTAGGGTTAGGGTTAGGGGACGGGGACGGTTTAGGGTCCAGGTGAGGGTACGACAACGGTTTAGGGGGAGCGTACGTGTGAGGGCGCGGGTTAGTGTTAGCGTACGGGTTAGGATTAGGGGACGGGTGAGGGTCAGGCTTCGGGGAAGGGTTAGGCGTAGGGTTCGGGCTAGGGTTAGGGTTAGGGGACAGGGACGGTTTAGGGTCCAGGTTAGGGTATGACAACGCTTTAGGGGGAGCGAACGTGTGAGGGCGCGGGTTAGTGTTAGCGTACGGGTTAGGATTAGGGCACGGGTGCGGGTCAGGCTTCGGGGAAGGGTTAGTGTTAGGGTTCGGGCTAGGGTTAGGGTTAGGGGACGGGGACGGTTTAGGGTCCAGGTGAGGGTACGACAACGCTTTAGGAGGAGCGTACGTGTGAGGGCGCGGGTTAGTGTTAGCGTACGGTTTAGGATTAGGGGATGGGTGAGGGTAAGGCTTCGGGGAAGGGTTAGGGTTAGGGTTAGGGTTCGGGGTAGGGTTAGGGTTAGGGGACGGGGACGGTTTAGGGTCCAGGTGAGGGTACGACAACAGTTTAGGCTGAGCGTACATGTGAGGGCACGGGTTAGTGTTAGCATACGGGTTAGGATTAGGGGACGGGTGAGGGTAAGGCTTCGGGGAAGGGTTAGGGTTAGGGTTCGGGCTAGGGTTAGGGTTATGGGACGGGGACGGTTTAGGGTCCAAGTGAGCGTACGACAACGCTTTAGGGGGAGCGTACGTGTGAGGGTGCGGGTTAGTGTCAGCGTACGGGTTAGGATTAGGGGACGGGTGAGGGTCAGGCTTCGGGGAAGGGTTAGGGTTAGGGTTCGGGCTAGGGTTAGGGTTAGGGGACGGGGACGGTTTAGGGTCCAGGTGAGGGTACGACAACGCTTTAGGGGGAGCGTAGGTGTGAGGGCGCGGGTTAGTGTCAGCGTACGGGTTAGGATTAGGGGACGGGTGAGGGTCAGGCTTCGGGGAAGGGTTAGGGTTAGGGTTCGGGCTAGGGTTAGGGTTAGGGGACGGGGACGGTTTAGGGTCCAGGTGAGGGTACGACAACGCTTTAGGGGGAGCGTACGTGTGAGGGCGCGGGTTAGTGTCAGCGTACGGGTTAGGATTAGGGGACGGGTGAGGGTCAGGCTTCGGGGAAGGGTTAGGGTTAGGGTTCGGGCTAGGGTTAGGGTTAGGGGACGGGGACGGTTTAGGGTCCAGGTGAGGGTACGACAAAGCTTTAGGGGGAGCGTACGTGTGAGGGCGCGGGTTAGTGTCAGCGTACAGGTTAGGATTAGGGGACGGGTGAGGGTCAGGCTTCGGGGATGTGTTAGGGTTAGGGTTCGGGCTAGGGTTAGGGTTAGGGGACGGGGACGGTTTAGGGTCCAGGTGAGGGTACGACAACGCTTTAGGGGGAGCGTAGGTGTGAGGGCGCGGGTTAGTGTCAGCGTGCGGGTTAGGATTAGGGGACGGGTGAGGGTCAGGCTTCGGGGAAGGGTTAGGGTTAGGGTTCGGGCTAGGGTTAGGGTTAGGGGACGGGGACGGTTTAGGGTCCAGGTGAGGGTACGACAACGCTTTAGGGGGAGCGTACGTGTGAGGGCGTGGGTTAGTGTAGGCGTACGGGTTAGGATTAGGGGACGGGTGAGGGTCAGGCTTCGGGGAAGGGTTAGGGTTAGGGTTCGGGCTAGGGTTAAGGTTAGGGGACGGGGACGGTTTAGGGTCCAGGTGAGGGTACGACAACGCTTTAGGGGGAGCGTACGTGTGAGGGCGCGGGTTAGGGTCAGCGTACGGGTTAGGATTAGGGGACGGGTGAGGGTCAGGCTTCGGGGAAGGGTTAGGGTTAGGGTTCGGGCTAGGGTTAGGGTTAGGGGACGGGGACGGTTTAGGGTCCAGGTGAGGGTACGACAACGCTTTAGGGGGAGCGTACGTGAGAGGGCGCGGGTTAGCGTCAGCGTACGGGTTAGGATTAGGGGACGGGTGAGGGTCAGGCTTCGGGGAAGGGTTAGGGTTAGGGTTCGGGCTAGGGTTAGGGTTAGGGGACGGGGACGGTTTAGGGTCCAGGTGAGGGTACGACAACGCTTTAGGGGGAGCGTACGTGTGAGGGCGCGGGTTAGTGTCAGCGTACGGGTTAGGATTAGGGGACGGGTGAGGGTCAGGCTTCGGGGAAGGGTTAGGGTTAGGGTTCGGGCTAGGGTTAGGGTTAGGGGACGGGGACGGTTTAGGGTCCAGGTGAGGGTACGACAACGCTTTAGGGGGAGCGTACGTGTGAGGGCGCGGGTTAGTGTCAGGGTACGGGTTAGGATTAGGGGACGGGTGAGGGTCAGGCTTCGGGGAAGGGTTAGGGTTAGGGTTCGGGCTAGGGTTAGGGTTAGGGGACGGGGACGGTTTAGGGTCCAGGTGAGGGTACGACAACGCTTTAGGGGGAGCGTACGTGTGAGGGCGCGGGTTAGTGTCAGCGTACGGGTTAGGATTAGGGGACGGCTGAGGGTCAGGCTTCGGGGAAGGGTTAGGGTTGGGGTTCGGGCTAGGGTTAGGGTTAGGGGACGGGGACGGTTTAGGGTCCAGGTGAGGGTACGACAACGCTTTAGGGGGAGCGTACGTGTGAGGGCGCGGGTTAGTGTCAGCGTACGGGTTAGGATTAGGGGACGGGTGAGGTTCAGGCTTCGGGGAAGGGTTAGGGTTAGGGTTCGGGCTAGGGTTAGGGTTAGGGGACGGGGACGCTTTAGGGTCCAGGTGAGGATACGACAACGCTTTAGGGGGAGCGTAGGTGTGAGGGCGCGGGTTAGTGTCAGCGTACGGGTTAGGATTAGGGGACGGCTGAGGGTCAGGCTTCGGGGAAGGGTTAGGGTTAGGGTTCGGGCTGGGTTAGGGTTAGGGGACAGGGACGGTTTAGGGTCCAGGTGAGGGTACGACAACGCTTTAGGGGGAGCGTACGTGTGAGGGCGCGGGTTAGTGTAGGCGTACGGGTTAGGATTAGCGGACGGGTGAGGGTCAGGCTTCGGGGAAGTGTTAGGGTTAGGGTTCGGGCTAGGGTTAGGGTTAGGGGACGGGGACGCTTTAGGGTCCAGGTGAGGATACGACAACGCTTTAGGGGGAGCGTAGGTGTGAGGGCGCGGGTTAGTGTCAGCGTACGGGTTAGGATTAGGGGACGGCTGAGGGTCAGGCTTCGGGGAAGGGTTAGGGTTAGGGTTCGAGCTAGGGTTAGGGTTAGGGGACAGGGACGGTTTAGGGTCCAGGTGAGGGTACGACAACGCTTTAGGGGGAGCGTACGTGTGAGGGCGCGGGTTAGTGTAGGCGTACGGGTTAGGATTAGGGGACGGGTGAGGGTCAGGCTTCGGGGAAGTGTTAGGGTTAGGGTTCGGGCTAGGGTTAGGGTTAGGGGACGGGGAAGGTTTAGGGTCCAGGTGAGGGTACGACAACGCTTTAGGGGGAGCGTAGGTGTGAGGGCGCGGGTTAGTGTCAGCGTATGGGTTAGGATTAGGGGACGGCTGAGGGTCAGGCTTCGGGGAAGGGTTAGGGTTAGGGTTCGGGCTAGGGTTAGGGTTAGGGGACGGGGACGGTTTAGGGTCCAGGTGAGGGTACGACAACGCTTTAGGGGGAGCGTAGGTGTGAGGGCGCGGGTTAGTGTCAGCGTACGGGTTAGGATTAGGGGACGGCTGAGGGTCAGGCTTCGGGGAAGGGTTAGGGTTAGGGTTCGGGCTAGGGTTAGGGTTAGGGGACGGGGACGGTTTAGGGTCCAGGTGAGGGTACGACAACGCTTTAGGGGGAGCGTACGTGTGAGGGCGCGGGTTAGTGTCAGCGTACGGTTTAGGATTAGGGGACAGCTGAGGGTCAGGCTTCGGGGAAGGGTTAGGGTTGGGGTTCGGGCTAGGGTTAGGGTTAGGGGACGGGGACGGTTTAGGGTCCAGGTGAGGGTACGACAACGCTTTAGGGGGAGCGTAGGTGTGAGGGCGCGGGTTAGTGTCAATGTACGGGTTAGGATTAGGGGACGGGTGAGGGTCAGGCTTCGGGGAAGGGTTAGGGTTAGGGTTCGGGCTAGGGTTAGGGTTAGGGGACGGGGACGGTTTAGGGTCCAGGTGAGGGTACGACAACGCTTTAGGGGGAGCGTACGTGTGAGGGCGCGGGTTAGTGTCAGCGTACGGGTTAGGATTAGGGGACGGGTGAGGGTCAGGCTTCGGGGAAGGGTTAGGGTTAGGCTTAGGGTTCGGGCTAGGGTTAGGGTTAGGGGACGGGGACGGTTTAGGGTCCAGGTGAGGGTACGACAAAGCTTTAGGGGGAGCGTACGTGTGAGGGCGCGGGTTAGTGTCAGCGTACAGGTTAGGATTAGGGGACGGGTGAGGGTCAGGCTTCGGGGATGTGTTAGGGTTAGGGTTCGGGCTAGGGTTAGGGTTAGGGGACGGGGACGGTTTAGGGTCCAGGTGAGGGTACGACAACGCTTTAGGGGGAGCGTAGGTGTGAGGGCGCGGGTTAGTGTCAGCGTACGGGTTAGGATTAGGGGACGGGTGAGGGTCAGGCTTCGGGGAAGGGTTAGGGTTAGGGTTCGGGCTAGGGTTAGGGTTAGGGGACGGGGACGGTTTAGGGTCCAGGTGAGGGTACGACAACGCTTTAGGGGGAGCGTACGTGTGAGGGCGTGGGTTAGTGTAGGCGTACGGGTTAGGATTAGGGGACGGGTGAGGGTCAGGCTTCGGGGAAGGGTTAGGGTTAGGGTTCGGGCTAGGGTTAGGGTTAGGGGACGGGGACGGTTTAGGGTCCAGGTGAGGGTACGACAACGCTTTAGGGGGAGCGTACGTGTGAGGGCGCGGGTTAGGGTCAGCGTACGGGTTAGGATTAGGGGACGGGTGAGGGTCAGGCTTCGGGGAAGGGTTAGGGTTAGGGTTCGGGCTAGGGTTAGGGTTAGGGGACGGGGACGGTTTAGGGTCCAGGTGAGGGTACGACAACGCTTTAGGGGGAGCGTACGTGAGAGGGCGCGGGTTAGCGTCAGCGTACGGGTTAGGATTAGGGGACGGGTGAGGGTCAGGCTTCGGGGAAGGGTTAGGGTTAGGGTTCGGGCTAGGGTTAGGGTTAGGGGACGGGGACGGTTTAGGGTCCAGGTGAGGGTACGACAACGCTTTAGGGGGAGCGTACGTGTGAGGGCGCGGGTTAGTGTCAGCGTACGGGTTAGGATTAGGGGACGGGTGAGGGTCAGGCTTCGGGGAAGGGTTAGGGTTAGGGTTCGGGCTAGGGTTAGGGTTAGGGGACGGGGACGGTTTAGGGTCCAGGTGAGGGTACGACAACGCTTTAGGGGGAGCGTACGTGTGAGGGCGCGGGTTAGTGTCAGCGTACGGGTTAGGATTAGGGGACGGCTGAGGGTCAGGCTTCGGGGAAGGGTTAGGGTTGGGGTTCGGGCTAGGGTTAGGGTTAGGGGACGGGGACGGTTTAGGGTCCAGGTGAGGGTACGACAACGCTTTAGGGGGAGCGTACGTGTGAGGGCGCGGGTTAGTGTCAGCGTACGGGTTAGGATTAGGGGACGGGTGAGGTTCAGGCTTCGGGGAAGGGTTAGGGTTAGGGTTCGGGCTAGGGTTAGGGTTAGGGGACGGGGACGCTTTAGGGTCCAGGTGAGGATACGACAACGCTTTAGGGGGAGCGTAGGTGTGAGGGCGCGGGTTAGTGTCAGCGTACGGGTTAGGATTAGGGGACGGCTGAGGGTCAGGCTTCGGGGAAGGGTTAGGGTTAGGGTTCGGGCTGGGTTAGGGTTAGGGGACAGGGACGGTTTAGGGTCCAGGTGAGGGTACGACAACGCTTTAGGGGGAGCGTACGTGTGAGGGCGCGGGTTAGTGTAGGCGTACGGGTTAGGATTAGCGGACGGGTGAGGGTCAGGCTTCGGGGAAGTGTTAGGGTTAGGGTTCGGGCTAGGGTTAGGGTTAGGGGACGGGGACGCTTTAGGGTCCAGGTGAGGATACGACAACGCTTTAGGGGGAGCGTAGGTGTGAGGGCGCGGGTTAGTGTCAGCGTACGGGTTAGGATTAGGGGACGGCTGAGGGTCAGGCTTCGGGGAAGGGTTAGGGTTAGGGTTCGAGCTAGGGTTAGGGTTAGGGGACAGGGACGGTTTAGGGTCCAGGTGAGGGTACGACAACGCTTTAGGGGGAGCGTACGTGTGAGGGCGCGGGTTAGTGTAGGCGTACGGGTTAGGATTAGGGGACGGGTGAGGGTCAGGCTTCGGGGAAGTGTTAGGGTTAGGGTTCGGGCTAGGGTTAGGGTTAGGGGACGGGGAAGGTTTAGGGTCCAGGTGAGGGTACGACAACGCTTTAGGGGGAGCGTAGGTGTGAGGGCGCGGGTTAGTGTCAGCGTATGGGTTAGGATTAGGGGACGGCTGAGGGTCAGGCTTCGGGGAAGGGTTAGGGTTAGGGTTCGGGCTAGGGTTAGGGTTAGGGGACGGGGACGGTTTAGGGTCCAGGTGAGGGTACGACAACGCTTTAGGGGGAGCGTAGGTGTGAGGGCGCGGGTTAGTGTCAGCGTACGGGTTAGGATTAGGGGACGGCTGAGGGTCAGGCTTCGGGGAAGGGTTAGGGTTAGGGTTCGGGCTAGGGTTAGGGTTAGGGGATGGGGACGGTTTAGGGTCCAGGTGAGGGTACGACAACGCTTTAGGGGGAGCGTATGTGTGAGGGCGCGGGTTAGTGTCAGCGTACGGTTTAGGATTAGGGGACAGCTGAGGGTCAGGCTTCGGGGAAGGGTTAGGGTTGGGGTTCGGGCTAGGGTTAGGGTTAGGGGACGGGGACGGTTTAGGGTCCAGGTGAGGGTACGACAACGCTTTAGGGGGAGCGTACGTGTGAGGGCGCGGGTTAGTGTCAGCGTACGGGTTAGGATTAGGGGACGGGTGAGGTTCAGGCTTCGGGGAAGGGTTAGGGTTAGGGTTCGGGCTAGGGTTAGGGTTAGGGGACTGGGACGCTTTAGGGTCCAGGTGAGGATACAACAACGCTTTAGGGGGAGCGTAGGTGTGAGGGCGCGGGTTAGTGTCAGCGTACGGGTTAGGATTAGGGGACGGCTGAGGGTCAGGCTTCGGGGAAGGGTTAGGGTTAGGGTTCGGGCTGGGTTAGGGTTAGGGGACAGGGACGGTTTAGGGTCCAGGTGAGGGTACGACAACGCTTTAGGGGGAGCGTACGTGTGAGGGCGCGGGTTAGTGTAGGCGTACGGGTTAGGATTAGGGGACGGGTGAGGGTCAGGCTTCGGGGAAGTGTTAGGGTTAGGGTTCGGGCTAGGGTTAGGGTTAGGGGACGGGGAAGGTTTAGGGTCCAGGTGAGGGAACGACAAAGCTTTAGGGGGAGCGTAGGTGTGAGGGCGCGGGTTAGTGTCAGCGTATGGGTTAGGATTAGGGGACGGCTGAGGGTCAGGCTTCGGGGAAGGGTTAGGGTTAGGGTTCGGGCTAGGGTTAGGGTTAGGGGACGGGGACGGTTTAGGGTCCAGGTGAGGGTACGACAACGCTTTAGGGGGAGCTTACGTGTGAGGGCGCGGTTTAGTGTCAGCGTACGGGTTAGGATTAGGGGACGGGTGAGGGTCAGGCTTCGGGGAAGGGTTAGGGTTAGGGTTCGGGCTAGGTTTAGGGTTAGGGGACGGGGACGGTTTAGGGTCCAGGTGAGGGTACGACAACGCTTTAGGGGTAGCGTACGTGTGAGGGCGCGGGTTAGTGTCAGTGTACGGGTTAGGATTAGGGGACGGGTGAGGGTCAGGCTTCGGGGAAGGGTTAGGGTTAGGGTTCGGGCTAGGGTTAGGGTTAGGGGACGGGGACGGTTTAGGGTCCAGGTGAGGGTACGACAACGCTTTAGGGGGAGCGTACGTGTGAGGGCGCGGGTTAGTGTCAGCGTACGGGTTAGGATTAGGGGACGGCTGAGGGTCAGGCTTCGGGGAAGGGTTAGGGTTGGGGTTCGGGCTAGGGTTAGGGTTAGGGGACGGGGACGGTTTAGGGTCCAGGTGAGGGTACGACAACGCTTTAGGGGGAGCGTACGTGTGAGGGCGCGGGTTAGTGTAGGCGTACGGGTTAGGATTAGGGGACGGGTGAGGGTCAGGCTTCGGGGAACTGTTAGGGTTAGGGTTCGGGCTAGGGTTAGGGTTAGGGGACGGGGAAGGTTTAGGGTCCAGGTGAGGGTACGACAACGCTTTAGGGGGAGCGTAGGTGTGAGGGCGCGGGTTAGTGTCAGCGTATGTGTTAGGATTAGGGGACGGCTGAGGGTCAGGCTTCGGGGAAGGGTTAGGGTTAGGGTTCGGGCTAGGGTTAGGGTTAGGGGACGGGGACGGTTTAGGGTCCAGGTGAGGGTACGACAACGCTTTAGGGGGAGCGTAGGTGTGAGGGCGCGGGTTAGTGTCAGCGTACGGGTTAGGATTAGGGGACGGCTGAGGGACAGGCTTCGGGGAAGGGTTAGGGTTAGGGTTCGGGCTAGGGTTAGGGTTAGGGGACGGGGACGGTTTAGGGTCCAGGTGAGGGTACGACAATGCTTTAGGGGGAGCGTACGTGTGAGGGCGCGGGTTAGTGTAGGCGTACGGGTTAGGATTAGGGGACAGGTGAGGGTCAGGCTTCGGGGAAGGGTTAGGGTTAGGGTTCGGGTTAGGGTTAGGGTTAGGGGACGGGGACGGTTTAGGGTCCAGGTGAGGGTACGACAACGCTTTAGGGGGAGCGTAGGTGTGAGGGCGCGGGTTAGTGTCAGCGTACGGGTTAGGATTAGGGGACGGCTGAGGGTCAGGCTTCGGGGAAGGGTTAGGGTTAGGGTTCGGGCTAGGGTTAGGGTTAGGGGACGGGGACGGTTTAGGGTCCAGGTGAGGGTATGACAACGCTTTAGGGGGAGCGTACGTGTGAGGGCGCGGTTTAGTGTCAGCGTACGGGTTAGGATTAGGGGACGGCTGAGGGTCAGGCTTCGGGGAAGTGTTAGGGTTAGGGTTCGGGCTAGGGTTAGGGTTAGGGGACGGGGACAGTTTAGGGTCCAGGTGAGGGTACGACAACGCTTTAGGGGGAGCGTAGGTGTGAGGGCACGGGTTAGTGTCAGCGTACGGGTTAGGATTAGGGGACGGGTGAGGGTCAGGCTTCGGGGAAGGGTTAGGGTTAGGGTTCGGGCTAGGGTTAGGGTTAGGGGACGGGGACGGTTTAGGGTCCAGGTGAGGGTACGACAACGCTTTAGGGGGAGCGTACGTGTGAGAGCGCGGGTTAATGTCAGCGTACGGGTTAGGATTAGGGGACGGGTGAGGGTCAGGCTTCGGGGAAGGGTTAGGGTTAGGGTTCGGGCGAGGGTTAGGGTTAAGGGACGGGGACGGTTTAGGGTCCAGGTGAGGGTACGACAACGCTTTAGGGGGAGCGTACGTGTGAGGGCGCGGGTTAGTGTCAGCGTACGGGTTAGGATTAGGGGACGGCTGAGGGTCAGGCCTCGGGGAAGGGTTAGGGTTAGGGTTCGGGCTAGGGTTAGGGTTAGGGGACGGGGAAGGTTTAGGGTCCAGGTGAGGGTACGACAACGCTTTAGGGGGAGCGTACGTGTGAGGTCGCGGGTTAGTGTAGGCGTACGGGTTAGGATTAGGGGACGGGTGAGGGTCAGGCTTCGGGGAAGGGTTAGGGTTAGGGTTCGGGCTAGGGTTAGGGTTAGGGGACGGGGACGGTTTAGGGTCCAGGTGAGGGTACGACAACGCTTTACGGGGAGCGTACATGTGAGGGCGCGGGTTAGCGTCAGCGTACGGGTTAGGATTAGGGGACGGGTGAGGGTCAGGTTTCGGGGAAGGGTTAGGGTTAGGGTTCGGGCTAGAGTTAGGGTTAGGGGACGGGGACGGTTTAGGGTCCAGGTGAGGGTACGACAACGCTTTAGGGGGAGCGTACGTGTGAGGGCGCGGGTTAGCGTCAGCGTACGGGTTAGGATTAGGGGACGGGTGAGGGTCAGGCTTCGGGGAAGGGTTAGGGTTAGGGTTCGGGCTAGGGTTAGGGTTAGGGGAGGGGACGGTTTAGGGTCCAGGCGAGGGTACGACAACGCTTTAGGGGGAGCGTACGTGTGAGGGCGCGGGTTAGCATCAGCGTACGGGTTAGGATTAGGGGACGGTGAGGGTCAGGCTTCGGGGAAGGGTTAGGGTTAGGGTTCGGGCTAGGGTTAGGGTTAGGGGACGGGGACGGTTTAGGGTCCAGGTGAGGGTACGACAACGCTTTAGGGGGAGCGTACGTGGGAGGGCGCGGGTTAGCGTCAGCTTACGGGTTAGGATTAGGGGACGGGTGAGGGTCAGGCTTCGGGGAAGGGTTAGGGTTAGGGTTCGGGCTAGGGTTAGGGTTAGGGGACGGGGACGGTTTAGGGTCCAGGTGAGGGTACGACAACGCTTTAGGGGGAGCGTACTTGTGAGGGCGCGGGTTAGGGTCAGCGTACGGGTTAGGATTAGGGGACGGGTGAGGGTCAGGCTTCGGGGAAGGGTTAGGCTTAGGGTTCGGGCTAGGGTTAGGGTTAGGGGACGGGGACGGTTTAGGGTCCAGGTGAGGGTACGACAACGCTTTAGGGGGAGCGTACGTGTGAGGGCGCGCGTTAGTGTCAGCGTACGGGTTAGGATTAGGGGACGGGTGAGGGTCAGGCTTCGGGGAAGGGTTAGGGTTAGGGTTCGGGCTAGGGTTAGGGTTAGGGGACGGGGACGGTTTAGGGTCCAGGTGAGGGTACGACAACGCTTTAGGGGGAGCGTACGTGTGAGGGCGCGGGTTAGTGTCAGCGTACGGGTTAGGATTAGGGGACGGGTGAGGGTCACGCTTCGGGGAAGGGTTAGGGTTAGGGTTCGTGCTAGGGTTAGGGTTAGGGGACGGGGACGGTTTAGGGTCCAGGTGAGGGTACGACAACGCTTTAGGGTGAGCGTACGTGTGAGGGCGTGGGTTAGTGTCAGCGTACGGGTTAGGATTAGGGGACGGGTGAGGGTCAGGCTTCGGGGCAGGGTTAGGGTTAGGGTTCGGGCTAGGGTTAGGGTTAGGGGACGGGGACGGTTTAGGGTCCAGGTGAGGGTACGACAACGCTTTAGGGGGAGCGTACGTGTGAGGGCGCGGGTTAGTGTCAGCGTACGGGTTAGGATTAGGGGACGGGTGAGGGTCAGGCTTCGGGGAAGGGTTAGGGTTAGGGTTCGGGCTAGGGTTAGGGTTAGGGGACGGGGACGGTTTAGGGTCCAGGTGAGGGTATGACAACGCTTTAGGGGGTGCGTACGTGTGAGGGCGCGTGTTAGTGTCAGCGTACGGGTTAGGATTAGGGGACGGGTGAGGGTCAGGCTTCGGGGAAGGGTTAGGGTTAGGGTTCGGGCTAGGGTTAGGGTTAGGGGACGGGGACGGTTTAGGGTCCAGGTGAGGGTACGACAACGCTTTAGGGGGAGCGTACGTGTGAGGGCGCGGGTTAGTGTCAGCGTACGGGTTAGGATTAGGGGACGGGTGAGGGTCAGGCTTCGGGGAAGGGTTAGGGTTAGGGTTCGGGCTAGGGTTAGGGTTAGGGGACGGGGACGGTTTAGGGTCCAGGTGAGGGTACGACAACGCTTTAGGGGGAGCGTACGTGTGAGGGCGCGGGTTAGTGTCAGCGTACGGGTTAGGATTAGGGGACGGGTGAGGGTCAGGCTTCGGGGAAGGGTTAGGGTTAGGGTTCGGGCTAGGGTTAGGGTTAGGGGATGGGGACGGTTTAGGGTCCAGTTGAGGGTACGACAACACTTTAGGGGGAGCGTACGTGTGAGGGCGCGGGTTAGTGTCAGCGTACGGGTTAGGATTAGGGGACGGGTGAGGGTCAGGCTTCGGGGAAGGGTTAGGGTTAGGGTTCGGGCTAGGGTTAGGGTTAGGGGACGGGGACGGTTTAGGGTCCAGGTGAGGGTACGACAACGCTTTAGGGGTAGCGTACGTGTGAAGGCGCTGGTTAGCGTCAGCGTACGGGTTAGGATTGGGGGACGGGTGAGGGTCAGGCTTCGGGGAAGGGTTAGGGTTAGGGTTCGGGCTAGGGTTAGGGTTAGGGGACGGGGACGGTTTAGGGTCCAGGTGAGGGTACGACAACGCTTTAGGGGGAGCGTACGTGTGAGGGCGCGGTTTATCGTCAGCGTACGGGTTAGGATTAGGGGACGGGTGAGGGTCAGGCTTCGGGGAAGGGTTAGGGTTAGGGTTCGGGCTAGGGTTAGGGTTAGGGGACGGGGACAGTTTAGGGTCCAGGTGAGGGTACGACAACGCTTTAGGGGGAGCGTACGTGTGAGGGCGCGGGTTAGCGTCAGCGTACGGGTTAGGATTAGGGGACGTGTGAGGGTCAGGCTTCGGGGAAGGGTTAGGGTTAGGGTTCGGGCTAGGGTTAGGGTTAGGGGACGGGGACGGTTTAGGGTCCAGGTGAGGGTACGACAACGCTTTAGGGGGAGGGTACGTGTGAGGGCGCGGATTAGCGTCAGCGTACGGGTTAGGATTAGGGGACGGGTGAGGGTCAGGCTTCGGGGAAGGGTTAGGGTTAGGGTTCGGGCTAGGGTTAGGGTTAGGGGACGGGGACGGTTTAGGGTCCAGGTGAGGGTACGACAACGCTTTAGGGGGAGCGTACGTGTGAGGGCGCGGGTTAGCGTCAGCGTACGGGTTAGGATTAGGGGACGGGTGAGGGTCAGGCTTCGGGGAAGGGTTAGGGTTAGGGTTCGGGCTAGGGTTAGGGTTAGGGGACGGGGACGGTTTAGGGTCCAGGTGAGGGTACGACAACGCTTTAGGGGGAGCGTACGTGTGAGGGCGTGGGTTAGCGTCAGTGTACGGGTTAGGATTAGGGGACGGGTGAGGGTCAGGCTTCGGGGAAGGGTTAGGGTTAGGGTTCGGGCTAGGGTTAGGGTTAGGGGACGGGGACGGTTTAGGGTCCAGGTGAGGGTACGACAACGCTTTAGGGGGAGCGTACGTGTGAGGGCGCGGGTTAGTGTCAGCGTACGGGTTAGGATTAGGGGACGGGTGAGGGTCAGGCTTCGGGGAAGGGTTAGGGTTAGGGTTCGGGCTAGGGTTAGGGTTAGGGGACGGGGACGGTTTAGGGTCCAGGTGAGGGTACGACAACGCTTTAGGGGGAGCGTACGTGTGAGGGCGCGGGTTAGTGTCAGCGTACGGGTTTGGATTAGGGGACGGGTGAGGGTCAGGCTTCGGGGCAGGGTTAGGGTTAGGGTTCGGGCTAGGGTTAGGGTTAGGGGACGGGGACGGTTTAGGGTCCAGGTGAGGGTACGACAACGCTTTAGGGGGAGCGTACGTGTGAGGGCGCGGGTTAGCGTCAGCGTACGGGTTAGGATTAGGGGACGGGTGAGGGTCAGGCTTCGGGGAAGGGTTAGGGTTAGGGTTCGGGCTAGGGTTAGGGTTAGGGGATGGGGACGGTTTAGGGTCCAGATGAGGGTACGACAACGCTTTAGGGGGAGCGTACGTGTGAGGGCGCGGGTTAGCGTCAGCGTACGGGTTAGGATTAGGGGACGGGTGAGGGTCAGGCTTCGGGGAAGGGTTAGGGTTAGGGTTCGGGCTAGGGTTAGGGTTAGGGGACGGGGACGGTTTAGGGTCCAGGTGAGGGTACGACAACGCTTTAGGGGGAGCGTACGTGTGAGGGCGCGGGTTAGCGTCAGCGTACGGGTTAGGATTAGGGGACGGGTGAGGGTCAGGCTTCGGGGAAGGATTAGGGTTAGGGTTCGGGCTAGGGTTAGGGTTAGGGGACGGGGACGGTTTAGGGTCCAGGTGAGGGTACGACAACGCTTTAGGGGGAGCGTACGTGTGAGGGCGCGGGTTAGCGTCAGCGTACGGGTTAGGATTAGGGGATGGGTGAGGGTCAGGCTTCGGGGAAGGGTTAGGGTTAGGGTTCGGGCTAGGGTTAGGGTTAGGGGACGGGGACGGTTTAGGGTCCAGGTGAGGGTACGACAACGCTTTAGGGGGAGCGTACGTGTGAGGGCGCGGGTTAGCGTCAGCGTACGGGTTAGGATTAGGGGACGGGTGAGGGTCAGGCTTCGGGGAAGGGTTAGGGTTAGGGTTCGGGCTAGGGTTAGGGTTAGGGGACGGGGACGGTTTAGGGTCCAGGTGAGGGTACGACAACGCTTTAGGGGGAGCGTACGTGTGAGGGTGCGGGTTAGCGTCAGCGTACGGGTTAGGATTAGGGGAGGGGTGAGGGTCAGGCTTCGGGGAAGGGTTAGTGTTAGGGTTCGGGCTAGGGTTAGGGTTAGGGGACGGGGACGGTTTAGGGTCCAGGTGAGGGTACGACAAGCTTTAGGGGGAGCGTACGTGTGAGGGCGCGGTTTAGCGTCAGCGTACGGGTTAGGATTAGGGGACGGGTGAGGGTCAGGCTTCGGGGAAGGGTTAGGGTTAGGGTTCGGGCTAGGGTTAGGGTTAGGGGACGGGGACGGTTTAGGGTCCAGGTGAGGGTACGACAACGCTTTAGGGGGAGCGTACGTGTGAGGGCGCGGGTTAGCGTCAGCGTACGGGTTAGGATTAGGGGACGGCTGAGGGTCAGGCTTCGGGGAAGGGTTAGGGTTAGGGTTCGAGCTAGGGTTAGGGTTAGGGGACAGGGACGGTTTAGGGTCCAGGTGAGGGTACGACAACGCTTTAGGGGGAGCGTACGTGTGAGGGCGCGGGTTAGTGTAGGCGTACGGGTTAGGATTAGGGGACGGGTGAGGGTCAGGCTTCGGGGAAGTGTTAGGGTTAGGGTTCGGGCTAGGGTTAGGGTTAGGGGACGGGGAAGGTTTAGGGTCCAGGTGAGGGTACGACAACGCTTTAGGGGGAGCGTAGGTGTGAGGGCGCAGGTTAGTGTCAGCGTATGGGTTAGGATTAGGGGACGGCTGAGGGTCAGGCTTCGGGGAAGGGTTAGGGTTAGGGTTCGGGCTAGGGTTAGGGTTAGGGGACGGGGACGGTTTAGGGTCCAGGTGAGGGTACGACAACGCTTTAGGGGGAGCGTAGGTGTGAGGGCGCGGGTTAGTGTCAGCGTACGGGTTAGGATTAGGGGACGGCTGAGGGTCAGGCTTCGGGGAAGGGTTAGGGTTAGGGTTCGGGCTAGGGTTAGGGTTAGGGGACGGGGACGGTTTAGGGTCCAGGTGAGGGTACGACAACGCTTTAGGGGGAGCGTACGTGTGAGGGCGCGGGTTAGTGTCAGCGTACGGGTTAGGATTAGGGGACAGCTGAGGGTCAGGCTTCGGGGAAGGGTTAGGGTTGGGGTTCGGGCTAGGGTTAGGGTTAGGGGACGGGGACGGTTTAGGGTCCAGGTGAGGGTACGACAACGCTTTAGGGGGAGCGTACGTGTGAGGGTGCGGGTTAGCGTCAGCGTACGGGTTAGGATTAGGGGACGGGTGAGGGTCAGGCTTCGGGGAAGGGTTAGGGTTAGGGTTCGGGCTAGGGTTAGGGTTAGGGGACGGGGACGGTTTAGGGTCCAGGTGAGGGTACGACAAGCTTTAGGGGGAGCGTACGTGTGAGGGCGCGGATTAGCGTCAGCGTACGGGTTAGAATTAGGGGACGGGTGAGGGTCAGGCTTCGGGGAAGGGTTAGGGTTAGGGTTCGGGCTAGGGTTAGGGTTATGGGACGGGGACGGTTTAGGGTCCAGGTGAGGGTACGACAACGCTTTAGGGGGAGCGTACGTGTGAGGGCGCGGGTTAGCGTCAGCGTACGGGTTAGGATTAGGGGACGGGTGAGGGCCAGGCTTCGGGGAAGGGTTAGGGTTAGGGTTCGGGCTAGGGTTAGGGTTAGGGGACGGGGACGGTTTAGGGTCCAGGTGAGGGTACGACAACGCTTTAGGGGGAGCGTAGGTGTGAGGGTGCGGGTTAGCGTCAGCGTACGGGTTAGGATTAGGGGACGGCTGAGGGTCAGGCTTCGGGGAAGGGTTAGGGTTAGGGTTCGGGCTAGGGTTAGGGTTAGGGGACGGGGACGGTTTAGGGTCCAGGTGAGGGTACGACAACGCTTTAGGGGGAGCGTACGTGTGAGGGCGCGGGTTAGTGTCAGCGTACGGGTTAGGATTAGGGGACAGCTGAGGGTCAGGCTTCGGGGAAGGGTTAGGGTTGGGGTTCGGGCTAGGGTTAGGGTTAGGGGACGGGGACGGTTTAGGGTCCAGGTGAGGGTACGACAACGCTTTAGGGGGAGCGTACGTGTGAGGGTGCGGGTTAGCGTCAGCGTACGGGTTAGGATTAGGGGACGGGTGAGGGTCAGGCTTCGGGGAAGGGTTAGGGTTAGGGTTCGGGCTAGGGTTAGGGTTAGGGGACGGAGACGGTTTAGGGTCCAGGTGAGGGTACGACAATGCTTTAGGGGGAGCGTACGTGTGAGGGCGCGGTTTAGCGTCAGCGTACGGGTTAGAATTAGGGGACGGGTGAGGGTCAGGCTTCGGGGAAGGGTTAGGGTTAGGGTTCGGGCTAGGGTTAGGGTTATGGGACGGGGACGGTTTAGGGTCCAGGTGAGGGTACGACAACGCTTTAGGGGGAGCGTACGTGTGAGGGCGCGGGTTAGCGTCAGCGTACGGGTTAGGATTAGGGGACGGGTGAGGGCCAGGCTTCGGGGAAGGGTTAGGGTTAGGGTTCGGGCTAGGGTTAGGGTTAGGGGACGGGGACGGTTTAGGGTCCAGGTGAGGGTACGACAACGCTTTAGGGGGAGCGTACGTGTGAGGGCACGGGTTAGCGTCAGCGTACGGGTTAGGATTAGGGGACGGGTGAGGGTCAGGCTTCGGGGAAGGGTTAGGGTTAGGGTTCGGGCTAGGGTTAGGGTTAGGGGACGGGGACGGTTTAGGGTCCAGGTGAGGGTACGACAACGCTTTAGGGGGAGCGTACGTGTGAGGGCGCGGGTTGGCGTCAGCGTACGGGTTAGGATTAGGGGACGGCTGAGGGTCAGGCTTCGGGGAAGGGTTAGGGTTAGGGTTCGAGCTAGGGTTAGGGTTAGGGGACAGGGACGGTTTAGGGTCCAGGTGAGGGTACGACAACGCTTTAGGGGGAGCGTACGTTTGAGGGCGCGGGTTAGTGTAGGCGTACGGGTTAGGATTAGGGGACGGGTGAGGGTCAGGCTTCGGGGAAGGGTTAGGGTTAGGGTTCGGGCTAGGGTTAGGGTTAGGGGACGGGGAAGGTTTAGGGTCCAGGTGAGGGTACGACAACGCTTTAGGGGGAGCGTACGTGTGAGGGCGCGGGTTAGCGTCAGCGTACGGGTTAGGATTAGGGGACGGGTGAGGGTCAGGCTTCGGGGAAGGGTTAGGGTTAGGGTTCGTTGTAGGGTTAGGGTTAGGGGACGGGGACGGTTTAGGGTCCAGGTGAGGGTACGACAACGCTTTAGGGGGAGCGTACGTGTGAGGGCGCGGGTTAGCGTCAGCGTACGGGTTAGGATTAGGGGACGGGTGAGGGTCAGGCTTCGGGGAAGGGTTAGGGTTAGGGTTCGGGCTAGGGTTAGGGTTAGGGGACGGGGACGGTTTAGGGTCCAGGTGAGGGTACGACAACGCTTTAGGGGGAGCGTACGTGTGAGGGCGTGGGTTAGCGTCAGTGTACGGGTTAGGATTAGGGGACGGGTGAGGGTCAGGCTTCGGGGAAGGGTTAGGGTTAGGGTTCGGGCTAGGGTTAGGGTTAGGGGACGGGGACGGTTTAGGGTCCAGGTGAGGGTACGACAACGCTTTAGGGGGAGCGTACGTGTGAGGGCGCGGGTTAGTGTCAGCGTACGGGTTAGGATTAGGGGACGGGTGAGGGTCAGGCTTCGGGGAAGGGTTAGGGTTAGGGTTCGGGCTAGGGTTAGGGTTAGGGGACGGGGACGGTTTAGGGTCCAGGTGAGGGTACGACAACGCTTTAGGGGGAGCGTACGTGTGAGGGCGCGGGTTAGTGTCAGCGTACGGGTTAGGATTAGGGGACGGGTGAGGGTCAGGCTTCGGGGCAGGGTTAGGGTTAGGGTTCGGGCTAGGGTTAGGGTTAGGGGACGGGGACGGTTTAGGGTCCAGGTGAGGGTACGACAACGCTTTAGGGGGAGCGTACGTGTGAGGGCGCGGGTTAGCGTCAGCGTACGGGTTAGGATTAGGGGACGGGTGAGGGTCAGGCTTCGGGGAAGGGTTAGGGTTAGGGTTCGGGCTAGGGTTAGGGTTAGGGGATGGGGACGGTTTAGGGTCCAGATGAGGGTACGACAACGCTTTAGGGGGAGCGTACGTGTGAGGGCGCGGGTTAGCGTCAGCGTACGGGTTAGGATTAGGGGACGGGTGAGGGTCAGGCTTCGGGGAAGGGTTAGGGTTAGGGTTCGGGCTAGGGTTAGGGTTAGGGGACGGGGACGGTTTAGGGTCCAGGTGAGGGTACGACAACGCTTTAGGGGGAGCGTACGTGTGAGGGTGCGGGTTAGCGTCAGCGTACGGGTTAGGATTAGGGGAGGGGTGAGGGTCAGGCTTCGGGGAAGGGTTAGGGTTAGGGTTCGGGCTAGGGTTAGGGTTAGGGGACGGGGACGGTTTAGGGTCCAGGTGAGGGTACGACAAGCTTTAGGGGGAGCGTACGTGTGAGGGCGCGGTTTAGCATCAGCGTACGGGTTAGGATTAGGGGACGGGTGAGGGTCAGGCTTCGGGGAAGGGTTAGGGTTAGGGTTCGGGCTAGGGTTAGGGTTAGGGGACGGGGACGGTTTAGGGTCCAGGTGAGGGTACGACAACGCTTTAGGGGGAGCGTACGTGTGAGGGCGCGGGTTAGCGTCAGCGTACGGGTTAGGATTAGGGGACGGCTGAGGGTCAGGCTTCGGGGAAGGGTTAGGGTTGGGGTTCGGGCTAGGGTTAGGGTTAGGGGACGGGGACGGTTTAGGGTCCAGGTGAGGGTACGACAACGCTTTAGGGGGAGCGTACGTGTGAGGGCGCGGGTTAGTGTAGGCGTACGGGTTAGGATTAGGGGACGGGTGAGGGTCAGGCTTCGGGGAAGTGTTAGGGTTAGGGTTCGGGCTAGGGTTAGGGTTAGGGGACGGGGAAGGTTTAGGGTCCAGGTGAGGGTACGACAACGCTTTAGGGGGAGCGTAGGTGTGAGGGCGCGGGTTAGTGTCAGCGTATGGGTTAGGATTAGGGGACGGCTGAGTGTCAGGCTTCGGGGAAGGGTTAGGGTTAGGGTTCGGGCTAGGGTTAGGGTTAGGGGACGGGGACGGTTTAGGGTCCAGGTGAGGGTACGACAACGCTTTAGGGGGAGCGTAGGTGTGAGGGCGCGGGTTAGTGTCAGCGTACGGGTGAGGATTAGGGGACGGCTGAGGGTCAGGCTTCGGGGAAAGGTTAGGGTTAGGGTTCGGGCTAGGGTTAGGGTTAGGGGACGGGGACGGTTTAGGGTGCAGGTGAGGGTACGACAATGCTTTAGGGGGAGCGTACGTGTGAGGGCGCGGGTTAGTGTAGGCGTACGGGTTAGGATTAGGGGACAGGTGAGGATCAGGCTTCGGGGAAGGGTTAGGGTTAGGGTTCGGGCTAGGGTTAGGGTTAGGGGACGGGGACGGTTTAGGGTCCAGGTGAGGGTACGACAATGCTTTAGGGGGAGCGTACGTGTGAGGGCGCGGGTTAGTGTAGGCGTACGGGTTAGGATTAGGGGACAGGTGAGGATCAGGCTTCGGGGAAGGGTTAGGGTTAGGGTTCGGGCTAGGGTTAGGGTTAGGGGACGGGGACGGTTTAGGGTCCAGGTGAGGGTACGACAACGCTTTAGGGGGAGCGTAGGTGTGAGGGCACGGGTTAGTGTCAGCGTACGGGTTAGGATTAGGGGACGGGTGAGGGTCAGGCTTCGGGGAAGGGTTAGGGTTAGGGTTCGGGCTAGGGTTAGGGTTAGGGGACGGGGACGTTTTAGGGTCCAGGTGAGGGTACGACAACGCTTTAGGGGGAGCGAAGGTTTGAGGGCGCGGGTTAGTGTCAGCGTACGGGTTAGGATTAGGGGACGGGTGAGGGTCAGGCTTCGGGGAAGGGTTAGGGTTAGGGTTCGGGCGAGGGTTAGGGTTAAGGGACGGGGACGGTTTAGGGTCCAGGTGAGGGTACGACAACGCTTTAGGGGGAGCGTACGTGTGAGGGCGCGGGTTAGTGTCAGCGTACGGGTTAGGATTAGGGGACGGCTGAGGGTCAGGCCTCGGGGAAGGGTTAGGGTTAGGGTTCGGGCTAGGGTTAGGGTTAGGGGACGGGGAAGGTTTAGGGTCCAGGTGAGGGTACGACAACGCTTTAGGGGGAGCGTACGTGTGAGGTCGCGGGTTAGTGTAGGCGTACGGGTTAGGATTAGGGGACGGGTGAGTGTCAGGCTTCGGGGAAGGGTTAGGGTTAGGGTTCGGGCTAGGGTTAGGGTTAGGGGACGGGGATGGTTTAGGGTCCAGGTGAGGGTACGACAACGCTTTAGGGGGAGCGTACGTGTGAGGGCGCGGGTTAGCGTCAGCGTACGGGTTAGGATTAGGGGACGGGTGAGGGTCAGGTTTCGGGGAAGGGTTAGGGTTAGGGTTCGGGCTAGAGTTAGGGTTAGGGGACGGGGACGGTTTAGGGTCCAGGTGAGGGTACGACAACGCTTTAGGGGGTGCGTACGTGTGAGGGCGCGGGTTAGCGTCAGCGTACGGGTTAGGATTAGGGGACGGGTGAGGGTCAGGCTTCGGGGAAGGGTTAGGGTTAGGGTTCGGGCTAGGGTTAGGGTTAGGGGAGGGGACGGTTTAGGGTCCAGGTGAGGGTACGACAACGCTTTAGGGGGAGCGTACGTGTGAGGGCGCGGGTTAGCGTCAGCGTACGGGTTAGGATTAGGGGACGGTGAGGGTCAGGCTTCGGGGAAGGGTTAGGGTTAGGGTTCGGGCTAGGGTTAGGCTTAGGGGACGGGGAAGGTTTAGGGTCCAGGTGAGGGTACGACAACGCTTTAGGGGGAGCGTACTTGTGAGGGCGCGGGTTAGGGTCAGCGTACGGGTTAGGATTAGGGGACGGGTGAGGGTCAGGCTTCGGGGAAGGGTTAGGGTTAGGGTTCGGGCTAGGGTTAGGGTTAGGGGACGGGGACGGTTTAGGGTCCATGTGAGGGTACGACAACGCTTTAGGGGGAGCGTACGTGTGAGGGCGCGCGTTAGTGTCAGCGTACGGGTTAGGATTAGGGGACGGGTGAGGGTCAGGCTTCGGGGAAGGGTTAGGGTTAGGGTTCGGGCTAGGGTTAGGGTTAGGGGACGGGGACGGTTTAGGGTCCAGGTGAGGGTACGACAACGCTTTAGGGGGAGCGTACGTGTGAGGGCGCGGGTTAGTGTCAGCGTACGGGTTAGGATTAGGGGACGGGTGAGGGTCAGGCTTCGGGGAAGGGTTAGGGTTAGGGTTCGGGCTAGGGTTAGGGTTAGGGGACGGGGACGGTTTAGGGTCCAGGTGAGGGTACGACAACGCTTTAGGGGGAGCGTACGTGTGAGGGCGCGGGTTAGCGTCAGCGTACGGGTTAGGATTAGGGGACGGGTGAGGGTCAGGCTTCGGGGAAGGGTTAGGGTTAGGGTTCGGGCTAGGGTTAGGGTTAGGGGACGGGGACGGTTTAGGGTCCAGGTGAGGGTACGACAACGCTTTAGGGGGAGCGTACGTGTGAGGGCGCGGGTTAGCGTCAGCGTACGGGTTAGGATTAGGGGACGGGTGAGGGTCAGGCTTCGGGGAAGGGTTAGGGTTAGGGTTCGGGCTAGGGTTAGGGTTAGGGGACGGGGACGGTTTAGGGTCCAGGTGAGGGTACGACAACGATTTAGGGGGAGCGTATGTGTGAGGGCGCGGGTTAGCGTCAGCGTACGGGTTAGGATTAGGGGACGGGTGAGGGTCAGGCTTCGGGGAAGTGTTAGGGTTAGGGTTCGGGCTAGGGTTAGGGTTAGGGGACGGGGACGGTTTAGGGTCCAGGTGAGGGTACGACAACGCTTTAGGGGGAGCGTACGTGTGAGGGCGCGGGTTAGCGTCAGCGTACGGGTTAGGATTAGGGGACGGTGAGGGTCAGGCTTCGGGGAAGGGTTAGGGTTAGGGTTCGGGCTAGGGTTAGGCTTAGGGGACGGGGAAGGTTTAGGGTCCAGGTGAGGGTACGACAACGCTTTAGGGGGAGCGTACTTGTGAGGGCGCGGGTTAGGGTCAGCGTACGGGTTAGGATTAGGGGACGGGTGAGGGTCAGGCTTCGGGGAAGGGTTAGGGTTAGGGTTCGGGCTAGGGTTAGGGTTAGGGGACGGGGACGGTTTAGGGTCCAGGTGAGGGTACGACAACGCTTTAGGGGGAGCGTATGTGTGAGGGCGCGGGTTAGCGTCAGCGTACGGGTTAGGATTAGGGGACGGGTGAGGGTCAGGCTTCGGGGAAGTGTTAGGGTTAGGGTTCGGGCTAGGGTTAGGGTTAGGGGACGGGGACGGTTTAGGGTCCAGGTGAGGGTACGACAACGCTTTAGGGGGAGCGTACGTGTGAGGGCGCGGGTTAGCGTCAGCGTACGGGTTAGGATTAGGGGACGGTGAGGGTCAGGCTTCGGGGAAGGGTTAGGGTTAGGGTTCGGGCTAGGGTTAGGGTTAGGGGACGGGGAAGGTTTAGGGTCCAGGTGAGGGTACGACAACGCTTTAGGGGGAGCGTAGGTGTGAGGGCGCGGGTTAGTGTCAGCGTATGGGTTAGGATTAGGGGACGGCTGAGGGTCAGGCTTCGGGGAAGGGTTAGGGTTAGGGTTCGGGCTAGGGTTAGGGTTAGGGGACGGGGACGGTTTAGGGTCCAGGTGAGGGTACGACAACGCTTTAGGGGGAGCGTAGGTGTGAGGGCGCGGGTTAGTGTCAGCGTACGGGTTAGGATTAGGGGACGGCTGAGGGTCAGGCTTCGGGGAAGGGTTAGGGTTAGGGTTCGGGCTAGGGTTAGGGTTAGGGGACGGGGACGGTTTAGGGTCCAGGTGAGGGTACGACAACGCTTTAGGGGGAGCGTACGTGTGAGGGCGCGGGTTAGTGTCAGCGTACGGGTTAGGATTAGGGGACAGCTGAGGGTCAGGCTTCGGGGAAGGGTTAGGGTTGGGGTTCGGGCTAGGGTTAGGGTTAGGGGACGGGGACGGTTTAGGGTCCAGGTGAGGGTACGACAACGCTTTAGGGGGAGCGTACGTGTGAGGGTGCGGGTTAGCGTCAGCGTACGGGTTAGGATTAGGGGACGGGTGAGGGTCAGGCTTCGGGGAAGGGTTAGGGTTAGGGTTCGGGCTAGGGTTAGGGTTAGGGGACGGGGACGGTTTAGGGTCCAGGTGAGGGTACGACAAGCTTTAGGGGGAGCGTACGTGTGAGGGCGCGGTTTAGCGTCAGCGTACGGGTTAGAATTAGGGGACGGGTGAGGGTCAGGCTTCGGGGAAGGGTTAGGGTTAGGGTTCGGGCTAGGGTTAGGGTTATGGGACGGGGACGGTTTAGGGTCCAGGTGAGGGTACGACAACGCTTTAGGGGGAGCGTACGTGTGAGGGCGCGGGTTAGCGTCAGCGTACGGGTTAGGATTAGGGGACGGGTGAGGGCCAGGCTTCGGGGAAGGGTTAGGGTTAGGGTTCGGGCTAGGGTTAGGTTTAGGGGACGGGGACGGTTTAGGGTCCAGGTGAGGGTACGACAACGCTTTAGGGGGAGCGTAGGTGTGAGGGTGCGGGTTAGCGTCAGCGTACGGGTTAGGATTAGGGGACGGCTGAGGGTCAGGCTTCGGGGAAGGGTTAGGGTTAGGGTTCGGGCTAGGGTTAGGGTTAGGGGACGGGGACGGTTTAGGGTCCAGGTGAGGGTACGACAACGCTTTAGGGGGAGCGTACGTGTGAGGGCGCGGGTTAGTGTCAGCGTACGGGTTAGGATTAGGGGACAGCTGAGGGTCAGGCTTCGGGGAAGGGTTAGGGTTGGGGTTCGGGCTAGGGTTAGGGTTAGGGGACGGGGACGGTTTAGGGTCCAGGTGAGGGTACGACAACGCTTTAGGGGGAGCGTACGTGTGAGGGTGCGGGTTAGCGTCAGCGTACGGGTTAGGATTAGGGGACGGGTGAGGGTCAGGCTTCGGGGAAGGGTTAGGGTTAGGGTTCGGGCTAGGGTTAGGGTTAGGGGACGGGGACGGTTTAGGGTCCAGGTGAGGGTACGACAATGCTTTAGGGGGAGCGTACGTGTGAGGGCGCGGTTTAGCGTCAGCGTACGGGTTAGAATTAGGGGACGGGTGAGGGTCAGGCTTCGGGGAAGGGTTAGGGTTAGGGTTCGGGCTAGGGTTAGGGTTATGGGACGGGGACGGTTTAGGGTCCAGGTGAGGGTACGACAACGCTTTAGGGGGAGCGTACGTGTGAGGGCGCGGGTTAGCGTCAGCGTACGGGTTAGGATTAGGGGACGGGTGAGGGCCAGGCTTCGGGGAAGGGTTAGGGTTAGGGTTCGGGCTAGGGTTAGGGTTAGGGGACGGGGACGGTTTAGGGTCCAGGTGAGGGTACGACAACGCTTTAGGGGGAGCGTACGTGTGAGGGCACGGGTTAGCGTCAGCGTACGGGTTAGGATTAGGGGACGGGTGAGGGTCAGGCTTCGGGGAAGGGTTAGGGTTAGGGTTCGGGCTAGGGTTAGGGTTAGGGGACGGGGACGGTTTAGGGTCCAGGTGAGGGTACGACAACGCTTTAGGGGGAGCGTACGTGTGAGGGCGCGGGTTGGCGTCAGCGTACGGGTTAGGATTAGGGGACGGCTGAGGGTCAGGCTTCGGGGAAGGGTTAGGGTTAGGGTTCGAGCTAGGGTTAGGGTTAGGGGACAGGGACGGTTTAGGGTCCAGGTGAGGGTACGACAACGCTTTAGGGGGAGCGTACGTTTGAGGGCGCGGGTTAGTGTAGGCGTACGGGTTAGGATTAGGGGACGGGTGAGGGTCAGGCTTCGGGGAAGTGTTAGGGTTAGGGTTCGGGCTAGGGTTAGGGTTAGGGGACGGGGAAGGTTTAGGGTCCAGGTGAGGGTACGACAACGCTTTAGGGGGAGCGTAGGTGTGAGGGCGCGGGTTAGTGTCAGCGTATGGGTTAGGATTAGGGGACGGCTGAGGGTCAGGCTTCGGGGAAGGGTTAGGGTTAGGGTTCGGGCTAGGGTTAGGGTTAGGGGACGGGGACGGTTTAGGGTCCAGGTGAGGGTACGACAACGCTTTAGGGGGAGCGTAGGTGTGAGGGCGCGGGTTAGTGTCAGCGTACGGGTTAGGATTAGGGGACGGCTGAGGGTCAGGCTTCGGGGAAGGGTTAGGGTTAGGGTTCGGGCTAGGGTTAGGGTTAGGGGACGGGGACGGTTTAGGGTCCAGGTGAGGGTACGACAACGCTTTAGGGGGAGCGTACGTGTGAGGGCGCGGGTTAGTGTCAGCGTACGGGTTAGGATTAGGGGACAGCTGAGGGTCAGGCTTCGGGGAAGGGTTAGGTTTGGGGTTCGGGCTAGGGTTAGGGTTAGGGGACGGGGACGGTTTAGGGTCCAGGTGAGGGTACGACAACGCTTTAGGGGGAGCGTACGTGTGAGGGCGCGGGTTAGTGTCAGCGTACGGGTTAGGATTAGGGGACGGGTGAGGTTCAGGCTTCGGGCAAGGGTTAGGGTTAGGGTTCGGGCTAGGGTTAGGGTTAGGGGACTGGGACGCTTTAGGGTCCAGGTGAGGATACGACAACGCTTTAGGGGGAGCGTAGGTGTGAGGGCGCGGGTTAGTGTCAGCGTACGGGTTAGGATTAGGGGACGGCTGAGGGTCAGGCTTCGGGGAAGGGTTAGGGTTAGGGTTCGGACTGGGTTAGGGTTAGGGGACAGGGACGGTTTAGGGTCCAGATGAGGGTACGACAACGCTTTAGGGGGAGCGTACGTGTGAGGGCGCGGGTTAGTGTAGGCGTACGGGTTAGGATTAGGGGACAGGTGAGGGTCAGGCTTCGGGGAAGGGTTAGGGTTAGGGTTCGGGCTAGGGTTAGGGTTAGGGGACGGGGACGTTTTAGGGTCCAGGTGAGGGTACGATAACGCTTTAGGGGGAGCGTACGTGTGAGGGCGCGGGTTAGTGTCAGCGTACGGGTTCGGATTAGGGGACGGCTGAGGGTCAGGCTTCGGGGAAGGGTTAGGGTTAGGGTGCGGGCTAGGGTTAGGGTTAGGGGACGGGGACGGTTTAGGGTCCAGGTGAGGGTACGACAACGCTTTAGGGGGAGCGTACGTGTGAGGGCGCGGGTTAGTGTCAGCGTACGGGTTAGGATTAGGGGACGGGTGAGGGTCAGGCTTCGGGGAAGGGTTAGGGTTAGGGTTCGGGCTAGGGTTAGGGTTAGGGGACGGGGACGGTTTAGGGTCCAGGTGAGGGTACGACAACGCTTTAGGGGGAGCGTAGGTGTGAGGGCGCGGGTTAGTGTCAGCGTACGGGTTAGGATTAGGGGACGGGTGAGTGTCAGGCTTCGGGGAAGGGTTAGGGTTAGGGTTCGAGCTAGGTTAGGGTTAGGGGACGGGGACGGTTTAGGGTCCAGGTGAGGGTACGACAACGCTTTAGGGGGAGCTTACGTGTGAGGGCGCGGGTTAGTGTCAGCGTACGGGTTAGGATTAGGGGACGGGTGAGGGTCAGGCTTCGGGGAAGGGTTAGGGTTAGGGTTCGGGCTAGGTTTAGGGTTAGGGGACGGGGACGGTTTAGGGTCCAGGTGAGGGTACGACAACGCTTTAGGGGTAGCGTACGTGTGAGGGCGCGGGTTAGTGTCAGCGTACGGGTTAGGATTAGGGGACTGGTGAGGGTCAGGCTTCGGGGAAGGGTTAGGGTTAGGGTTCGGGCTAGGGTTAGGGTTAGGGGACGGGGACGGTTTAGGGTCCAGGTGAGGGTACGACAACGCTTTAGGGGGAGCGTACGTGTGAGGGCGCGGGTTAGTGTCAGCGTACGGGTTAGGATTAGGGGACGGCTGAGGGTCAGGCTTCGGGGAAGGGTTAGGGTTGGGGTTCGGGCTAGGGTTAGGGTTAGGGGACGGGGACGGTTTAGGGTCCAGGTGAGGGTACGACAACGCTTTAGGGGGAGCGTACGTGTGAGGGCGCGGGTTAGTGTAGGCGTACGGGTTAGGATTAGGGGACGGGTGAGGGTCAGGCTTCGGGGAAGTGTTAGGGTTAGGGTTCGGGCTAGGGTTAGGGTTAGGGGACGGGGAAGGTTTAGGGTCCAGGTGAGGGTACGACAACGCTTTAGGGGGAGCGTAGGTGTGAGGGCGCGGGTTAGTGTCAGCGTATGGGTTAGGATTAGGGGACGGCTGAGTGTCAGGCTTCGGGGAAGGGTTAGGGTTAGGGTTCGGGCTAGGGTTAGGGTTAGGGGACGGGGACGGTTTAGGGTCCAGGTGAGGGTACGACAACGCTTTAGGGGGAGCGTAGGTGTGAGGGCGCGGGTTAGTGTCAGCGTACGGGTGAGGATTAGGGGACGGCTGAGGGTCAGGCTTCGGGGAAAGGTTAGGGTTAGGGTTCGGGCTAGGGTTAGGGTTAGGGGACGGGGACGGTTTAGGGTGCAGGTGAGGGTACGACAATGCTTTAGGGGGAGCGTACGTGTGAGGGCGTGGGTTAGTGTAGGCGTACGGGTTAGGATTAGGGGACAGGTGAGGATCAGGCTTCGGGGAAGGGTTAGGGTTAGGGTTCGGGCTAGGGTTAGGGTTAGGGGACGGGGACGGTTTAGGGTCCAGGTGAGGGTACGACAATGCTTTAGGGGGAGCGTACGTGTGAGGGCGCGGGTTAGTGTAGGCGTACGGGTTAGGATTAGGGGACAGGTGAGGATCAGGCTTCGGGGAAGGGTTAGGGTTAGGGTTCGGGCTAGGGTTAGGGTTAGGGGACGGGGACGGTTTAGGGTCCAGGTGAGGGTACGACAACGCTTTAGGGGGAGCGTAGGTGTGAGGGCACGGGTTAGTGTCAGCGTACGGGTTAGGATTAGGGGACGGGTGAGGGTCAGGCTTCGGGGAAGGGTTAGGGTTAGGGTTCGGGCTAGGGTTAGGGTTAGGGGACGGGGACGTTTTAGGGTCCAGGTGAGGGTACGACAACGCTTTAGGGGGAGCGAAGGTGTGAGGGCGCGGGTTAGTGTCAGCGTACGGGTTAGGATTAGGGGACGGGTGAGGGTCAGGCTTCGGGGAAGGGTTAGGGTTAGGGTTCGGGCGAGGGTTAGGGTTAAGGGACGGGGACGGTTTAGGGTCCAGGTGAGGGTACGACAACGCTTTAGGGGGAGCGTACGTGTGAGGGCGCGGGTTAGTGTCAGCGTACGGGTTAGGATTAGGGGACGGCTGAGGGTCAGGCCTCGGGGAAGGGTTAGGGTTAGGGTTCGGGCTAGGGTTAGGGTTAGGGGACGGGGAAGGTTTAGGGTCCAGGTGAGGGTACGACAACGCTTTAGGGGGAGCGTACGTGTGAGGTCGCGGGTTAGTGTAGGCGTACGGGTTAGGATTAGGGGACGGGTGAGTGTCAGGCTTCGGGGAAGGGTTAGGGTTAGGGTTCGGGCTAGGGTTAGGGTTAGGGGACGGGGATGGTTTAGGGTCCAGGTGAGGGTACGACAACGCTTTAGGGGGAGCGTACGTGTGAGGGCGCGGGTTAGCGTCAGCGTACGGGTTAGGATTAGGGGACGGGTGAGGGTCAGGTTTCGGGGAAGAGTTAGGGTTAGGGTTCGGGCTAGAGTTAGGGTTAGGGGACGGGGACGGTTTAGGGTCCAGGTGAGGGTACGACAACGCTTTAGGGGGAGCGTACGTGTGAGGGCGCGGGTTAGCGTCAGCGTACGGGTTAGGATTAGGGGACGGGTGAGGGTCAGGCTTCGGGGAAGGGTTAGGGTTAGGGTTCGGGCTAGGGTTAGGGTTAGGGGAGGGGACGGTTTAGGGTCCAGGTGAGGGTACGACAACGCTTTAGGGGGAGCGTACGTGTGAGGGCGCGGGTTAGCGTCAGCGTACGGGTTAGGATTAGGGGACGGTGAGGGTCAGGCTTCGGGGAAGGGTTAGGGTTAGGGTTCGGGCTAGGGTTAGGCTTAGGGGACGGGGAAGGTTTAGGGTCCAGGTGAGGGTACGACAACGCTTTAGGGGGAGCGTACTTGTGAGGGCGCGGGTTAGGGTCAGCGTACGGGTTAGGATTAGGGGACGGGTGAGGGTCAGGCTTCGGGGAAGGGTTAGGGTTAGGGTTCGGGCTAGGGTTAGGGTTAGGGGACGGGGACGGTTTAGGGTCCAGGTGAGGGTACGACAACGCTTTAGGGGGAGCGTACGTGTGAGGGCGCGCGTTAGTGTCAGCGTACGGGTTAGGATTAGGGGACGGGTGAGGGTCAGGCTTCGGGGAAGGGTTAGGGTTAGGGTTCGGGCTAGGGTTAGGGTTAGGGGACGGGGACGGTTTAGGGTCCAGGTGAGGGTACGACAACGCTTTAGGGGGAGCGTACGTGTGAGGGCGCGGGTTAGTGTCAGCGTACGGGTTAGGATTAGGGGACGGGTGAGGGTCAGGCTTCGGGGAAGGGTTAGGGTTAGGGTTCGGGCTAGGGTTAGGGTTAGGGGACGGGGACGGTTTAGGGTCCAGGTGAGGGTACGACAACGCTTTAGGGGGAGCGTACGTGTGAGGGCGCGGGTTAGCGTCAGCGTACGGGTTAGGATTAGGGGACGGGTGAGGGTCAGGCTTCGGGGAAGGGTTAGGGTTAGGGTTCGGGCTAGGGTTAGGGTTAGGGGACGGGGACGGTTTAGGGTCCAGGTGAGGGTACGACAACGCGTTAGGGGGAGCGTACGTGTGAGGGCGCGGGTTAGCGTCAGCGTACGGGTTAGGATTAGGGGACGGGTGAGGGTCAGGCTTCGGGGAAGGGTTAGGGTTAGGGTTCGGGCTAGGGTTAGGGTTAGGGGACGGGGACGGTTTAGGGTCCAGGTGAGGGTACGACAACGATTTAGGGGGAGCGTATGTGTGAGGGCGCGGGTTAGCGTCAGCGTACGGGTTAGGATTAGGGGACGGGTGAGGGTCAGGCTTCGGGGAAGTGTTAGGGTTAGGGTTCGGGCTAGGGTTAGGGTTAGGGGACGGGGACGGTTTAGGGTCCAGGTGAGGGTACGACAACGCTTTAGGGGGAGCGTACGTGTGAGGGCGCGGGTTAGCGTCAGCGTACGGGTTAGGATTAGGGGACGGTGAGGGTCAGGCTTCGGGGAAGGGTTAGGGTTAGGGTTCGGGCTAGGGTTAGGCTTAGGGGACGGGGAAGGTTTAGGGTCCAGGTGAGGGTACGACAACGCTTTAGGGGGAGCGTACTTGTGAGGGCGCGGGTTAGGGTCAGCGTACGGGTTAGGATTAGGGGACGGGTGAGGGTCAGGCTTCGGGGAAGGGTTAGGGTTAGGGTTCGGGCTAGGGTTAGGGTTAGGGGACGGGGACGGTTTAGGGTCCAGGTGAGGGTACGACAACGCTTTAGGGGGAGCGTATGTGTGAGGGTGCGGGTTAGCGTCAGCGTACGGGTTAGGATTAGGGGACGGGTGAGGGTCAGGCTTCGGGGAAGTGTTAGGGTTAGGGTTCGGGCTAGGGTTAGGGTTAGGGGACGGGGACGGTTTAGGGTCCAGGTGAGGGTACGACAACGCTTTAGGGGGAGCGTACGTGTGAGGGCGCGGGTTAGCGTCAGCGTACGGGTTAGGATTAGGGGACGGTGAGGGTCAGGCTTCGGGGAAGGGTTAGGGTTAGGGTTCGGGCTAGGGTTAGGCTTAGGGGACGGGGAAGGTTTAGGGTCCAGGTGAGGGTACGACAACGCTTTAGGGGGAGCGTACTTGTGAGGGCGCGGGTTAGGGTCAGCGTACGGGTTAGGATTAGGGGACGGGTGAGGGTCAGGCTTCGGGGAAGGGTTAGGGTTAGGGTTCGGGCTAGGGTTAGGGTTAGGGGACGGGGACGGTTTAGGGTCCAGGTGAGGGTACGACAACGCTTTAGGGGGAGCGTACGTGTGAGGGCGCGCGTTAGTGTCAGCGTACGGGTTAGGATTAGGGGACGGGTGAGGGTCAGGCTTCGGGGAAGGGTTAGGGTTAGGGTTCGGGCTAGGGTTAGGGTTAGGGGACGGGGACGGTTTAGGGTCCAGGTGAGGGTACGACAACGCTTTAGGGGGAGCGTACGTGTGAGGGCGCGGGTTAGTGTCAGCGTACGGGTTAGGATTAGGGGACGGGTGAGGGTCAGGCTTCGGGGAAGGGTTAGGGTTAGGGTTCGGGCTAGGGTTAGGGTTAGGGGACGGGGACGGTTTAGGGTCCAGGTGAGGGTACGACAACGCTTTAGGGGGAGCGTACGTGTGAGGGCGCGGGTTAGCGTCAGCGTACGGGTTAGGATTAGGGGACGGGTGAGGGTCAGGCTTCGGGGAAGGGTTAGGGTTAGGGTTCGGGCTAGGGTTAGGGTTAGGGGACGGGGACGGTTTAGGGTCCAGGTGAGGGTACGACAACGCTTTAGGGGGAGCGTACGTGTGAGGGCGTGGGTTAGCGTCAGCGTACGGGTTAGGATTAGGGGACGGGTGAGGGTCAGGCTTCGGGGAAGGGTTAGGGTTAGGGTTCGGGCTAGGGTTAGGGTTAGGGGACGGGGACGGTTTAGGGTCCAGGTGAGGGTACGACAACGCTTTAGGGGGAGCGTATGTGTGAGGGCGCGGGTTAGCGTCAGCGTACGGGTTAGGATTAGGGGACGGGTGAGGGTCAGGCTTCGGGGAAGTGTTAGGGTTAGGGTTCGGGCTAGGGTTAGGGTTAGGGGACGGGGACGGTTTAGGGTCCAGGTGAGGGTACGACAACGCTTTAGGGGGAGGGTACGTGTGAGGGCGCGGGTTAGCGTCAGCGTACGGGTTAGGATTAAGGGACGGATGAGGGTCAGGCTTCGGGGAAGGGTTAGGGTTAGGGTTCGGGCTAGGGTTAGGGTTAGGGGACGGGGACGGTTTAGGGTCCAGGTGAGGGTACGACAACGCTTTAGGGGGAGCGTACGTGTGAGGGCGTGGGTTAGCGTCAGCGTACGGGTTAGGATTAGGGGACGGGTGAGGGTCAGGCTTCGGGGAAGGGTTAGGGTTAGGGTTCGGGCTAGGGTTAGGGTTAGGGGACGGGGACGGTTTAGGGTCCAGGTGAGGGTACGACAACGCTTTAGGGGGAGCGTACGTGTGAGGGCGCGGGTTAGCGTCAGCGTACAGGTTAGGATTAGGGGACGGGTGAGGGTCAGGCTTCGGGGAAGGGTTAGGGTTAGGGTTCGGGCTAGGGTTAGGGTTAGGGGACGGGGACGGTTTAGGGTCCAGGTGAGGGTACGACAACGCTTTAGGGGGAGCGTACGTGTGAGGGCGCGGGTTAGCGTCAGTGTACGGGTTAGGATTAGGGGACGGGTGAGGGTCAGGCTTCGGGGAAGGGTTAGGGTTAGGGTTCGGGCTAGGGTTAGGGTTAGGGGACGGGGACGGTTTAGGGTCCAGGTGAGGGTACGACAACGCTTTAGGGGGAGCGTACGTGTGAGGGCGCGGGTTAGTGTCAGCGTACGGGTTAGGATTAGGGGACCGGTGAGGGTCAGGCTTCGGGGAAGGGTTAGGGTTAGGGTTCGGGCTAGGGTTAGGGTTAGGGGACGGGGACGGTTTAGGGTCCAGGTGAGGGTACGACAACGCTTTAGGGGGAGCGTACGTGTGAGGGCGCGGGTTAGTGTCAGCGTACGGGTTAGGACTAGGGGACGGGTGAGGGTCAGGCTTCGGGGAAGGGTTAGGGTTAGGGTTCGGGCTAGGGTTAGGGTTAGGGGATGGGGACGGTTTAGGGTCCAGGTGAGGGTATGACAACGCTTTAGGGGGAGCGTACGTGTGAGGGCGCGGGTTAGCGTCAGCGTACGGGTTAGGATTAGGGGACGGGTGAGGGTCAGGCTTCGGGGAAGTGTTAGGGTTAGGGTTCGGGCTAGGGTTAGGGTTAGGGGACGGGGACGGTTTAGGGTCCAGGTGAGGGTACGACAACGCTTTAGGGGGAGCGTACGTGTGAGGGCGCGGGTTAGCGTCAGCGTACGGGTTAGGATTAGGGGACGGGTGAGGGTCAGGCTTCGGGGAAGGGTTAGGGTTAGGGTTCGGGCTAGGGTTAGGGTTAGGGGACGGGGACGGTTTAGGGTCCAGGTGAGGGTACGACAACGCTTTAGGGGGAGCGTACGTGTGAGGGCGCGGGTTAGCGTCAGCGTACGGGTTAGGATTAGGGGACGGGTGAGGGTCAGGCTTCGGGGAAGGGTTAGGGTTAGGGTTCGGGCTAGGGTTAGGGTTAGGGGACGGGGACGGTTTAGGGTCCAGGTGAGGATACGACAACGCTTTAGGGGGAGCGTACGTGTGAGGGCGCGGGTTAGCGTCAGCGTACGGGTTAGGATTAGGGGACGGGTGAGGGTCAGGCTTCGGGGAAGGGTTAGGGTTAGGGTTCGGGCTAGGGTTAGGGTTAGGGGACGGGGACGGTTTAGGGTCCAGGTGAGGGTACGACAACGCTTTAGGGGGAGCGTACGAGTGAGGGCGCGGGTTAGCGTCAGCGTACGGGTTAGGATTAGGGGACGGGTGAGGGTCAGGCTTCGGGGAAGGATTAGGGTTAGGGTTCGGGCTAGGGTTAGGGTTAGGGGACGGGGACGGTTTAGGGTCCAGGTGAGGGTACGACAACGCTTTAGGGGGAGCGTACGTGTGAGGGCGCGGGTTAGCGTCAGCGTACGGGTTAGGATTAGGGGACGGGTGAGGGTCAGGCTTCGGGGAAGGATTAGGGTTAGGGTTCGGGCTAGGGTTAGGGTTAGGGGACGGGGACGGTTTAGGGTCCAGGTTAGGGTACGACAACGCTTTAGGGGGAGCGTACGTGTGAGGGCGCGGGTTAGCGTCAGCGTACGGGTTAGGATTAGGGGATGGGTGAGGGTCAGGCTTCGGGGAAGGGTTAGGGTTAGGGTTCGGGCTAGGGTTAGGGTTAGGGGACGGGGACGGTTTAGGGTCCAGGTGAGGGTACGACAACGCTTTAGGGGGAGCGTACGTGTGAGGGCGCGGGTTAGCGTCAGCGTACGGGTTAGGATTAGGGGACGGGTGAGGGTCAGGCTTCGGGGAAGGGTTAGGGTTAGGGTTCGGGCTAGGGTTAGGGTTAGGGGACGGGGACGGTTTAGGGTCCAGGTGAGGGTACGACAACGCTTTAGGGGGAGCGTACGTGTGAGTGTGCGGGTTAGCGTCAGCGTACGGGTTAGGATTAGGGGACGGGTGAGGGTCAGGCTTCGGGGAAGGGTTAGGGTTAGGGTTCGGGCTAGGGTTAGGGTTAGGGGACGGGGACGGTTTAGGGTCCAGGTGAGGGTACGACAAGCTTTAGGGGGAGCGTACGTGTGAGGGCGCGGTTTAGCGTCAGCGTACGGGTTAGAATTAGGGGACGGGTGAGGGTCAGGCTTCGGGGAAGGGTTAGCGTTAGGGTTCGGGCTAGGGTTAGGGTTATGGGACGGGGACGGTTTAGGGTCCAGGTGAGGGTACGACAACGCTTTAGGGGGAGCGTACGTGTGAGGGCGCGGGTTAGCGTCAGCGTACGGGTTAGGATTAGGGGACGGGTGAGGGTCAGGCTTCGGGGAAGGGTTAGGGTTAGGGTTCGGGCTAGGGTTAGGGTTAGGGGACGGGGACGGTTTAGGGTCCAGGTGAGGGTACGAGAACGCTTTAGGGGGAGCGTACGTGTGAGGGCACGGGTTAGCGTCAGCGTACGGGTTAGGATTAGGGGACGGGTGAGGGTCAGGCTTCGGGGAAGGGTTAGGGTTAGGGTTCGGGCTAGGGTTAGGGTTAGGGGACGGGGACGGTTTAGGGTCCAGGTGAGGGTACGACAACGCTTTAGGGGGAGCGTACGTGTGAGGGCGCGGGTTAGCGTCAGCGTACGGGTTAGGATTAGGGGACGGGTGAGGGTCAGGCTTCGGGGAAGGGTTAGGGTTAGGGTTCGGGCTAGGGTTAGGGTTAGGGGACGGGGACGGTTTAGGGTCCAGGTGAGGGTACGACAACGCTTTAGGGGGAGCGTACGTGTGAGGGCGCGGGTTAGTGTCAGCGTACGGGTTAGGATTAGGGGACCGGTGAGGGTCAGGCTTCGGGGAAGGGTTAGGGTTAGGGTTCGGGCTAGGGTTAGGGTTAGGGGACGGGGACGGTTTAGGGTCCAGGTGAGGGTACGACAACGCTTTAGGGGGAGCGTACGTGTGAGGGCGCGGGTTAGTGTCAGCGTACGGGTTAGGATTAGGGGACGGGTGAGGGTCAGGCTTCGGGGAAGGGTTAGGGTTAGGGTTCGGGCTAGGGTTAGGGTTAGGGGACGGGGACGGTTTAGGGTCCAGGTGAGGGTATGACAACGCTTTAGGGGGAGCGTACGTGTGAGGGCGCGGGTTAGCGTCAGCGTACGGGTTAGGATTAGGGGACGGGTGAGGGTCAGGCTTCGGGGAAGTGTTAGGGTTAGGGTTCGGGCTAGGGTTAGGGTTAGGGGACGGGGACGGTTTAGGGTCCAGGTGAGGGTACGACAACGCTTTAGGGGGAGCGTACGTGTGAGGGCGCGGGTTAGCGTCAGCGTACGGGTTAGGATTAGGGGACGGGTGAGGGTCAGGCTTCGGGGAAGGGTTAGGGTTAGGGTTCGGGCTAGGGTTAGGGTTAGGGGACGGGGACGGTTTAGGGTCCAGGTGAGGGTACGACAACGCTTTAGGGGGAGCGTACGTGTGAGGGCGCGGGTTAGCGTCAGCGTACGGGTTAGGATTAGGGGACGGGTGAGGGTCAGGCTTCGGGGAAGGGTTAGGGTTAGGGTTCGGGCTAGGGTTAGGGTTAGGGGACGGGGACGGTTTAGGGTCCAGGTGAGGGTACGACAACGCTTTAGGGGGAGCGTACGTGTGAGGGCGCGGGTTAGCGTCAGCGTACGGGTTAGGATTAGGGGACGGGTGAGGGTCAGGCTTCGGGGAAGGGTTAGGGTTAGGGTTCGGGCTAGGGTTAGGGTTAGGGGACGGGGACGGTTTAGGGTCCAGGTGAGGGTACGACAACGCTTTAGGGGGAGCGTACGAGTGAGGGCGCGGGTTAGCGTCAGCGTACGGGTTAGGATTAGGGGACGGGTGAGGGTCAGGCTTCGGGGAAGGATTAGGGTTAGGGTTCGGGCTAGGGTTAGGGTTAGGGGACGGGGACGGTTTAGGGTCCAGGTGAGGGTACGACAACGCTTTAGGGGGAGCGTACGTGTGAGGGCGCGGGTTAGCGTCAGCGTACGGGTTAGGATTAGGGGACGGGTGAGGGTCAGGCTTCGGGGAAGGATTAGGGTTAGGGTTCGGGCTAGGGTTAGGGTTAGGGGACGGGGACGGTTTAGGGTCCAGGTTAGGGTACGACAACGCTTTAGGGGGAGCGTACGTGTGAGGGCGCGGGTTAGGGTCAGCGTACGGGTTAGGATTAGGGGATGGGTGAGGGTCAGGCTTCGGGGAAGGGTTAGGGTTAGGGTTCGGGCTAGGGTTAGGGTTAGGGGACGGGGACGGTTTAGGGTCCAGGTGAGGGTACGACAACGCTTTAGGGGGAGCGTACGTGTGAGGGCGCGGGTTAGCGTCAGCGTACGGGTTAGGATTAGGGGACGGGTGAGGGTCAGGCTTCGGGGAAGGGTTAGGGTTAGGGTTCGGGCTAGGGTTAGGGTTAGGGGACGGGGACGGTTTAGGGTCCAGGTGAGGGTACGACAACGCTTTAGGGGGAGCGTACGTGTGAGGGTGCGGGTTAGCGTCAGCGTACGGGTTAGGATTAGGGGACGGGTGAGGGTCAGGCTTCGGGGAAGGGTTAGGGTTAGGGTTCGGGCTAGGGTTAGGGTTAGGGGACGGGGACGGTTTAGGGTCCAGGTGAGGGTACGACAAGCTTTAGGGGGAGCGTACGTGTGAGGGCGCGGTTTAGCGTCAGCGTACGGGTTAGAATTAGGGGACGGGTGAGGGTCAGGCTTCGGGGAAGGGTTAGGGTTAGGGTTCGGGCTAGGGTTAGGGTTATGGGACGGGGACGGTTTAGGGTCCAGGTGAGGGTACGACAACGCTTTAGGGGGAGCGTACGTGTGAGGGCGCGGGTTAGTGTCAGCTTACGGGTTAGGATTAGGGGACGGGTGAGGGTCAGGCTTCGGGGAAGGGTTAGGGTTAGGGTTCGGGCTAGGGTTAGGGTTAGGGGACGGGGACGGTTTAGGGTCCAGGTGAGGGTACGAGAACGCTTTAGGGGGAGCGTACGTGTGAGGGCACGGGTTAGCGTCAGCGTACGGGTTAGGATTAGGGGACGGGTGAGGGTCAGGCTTCGGGGAAGTGTTAGGGTTAGGGTTCGGGCTAGGGTTAGGGTTAGGGGACGGGGACGGTTTAGGGTCCAGGTGAGGGTACGACAACGCTTTAGGGGGAGCGTACGTGTGAGGGCGCGGGTTAGCGTCAGCGTACGGGTTAGGATTAGGGGACGGGTGAGGGTCAGGCTTCGGGGAAGGGTTAGGGTTAGGGTTCGGGCTAGGGTTAGGGTTAGGGGACGGGGACGGTTTAGGGTCCAGGTGAGGGTACGACAACGCTTTAGGGGGAGCGTACGTGTGAGGGCGCGGGTTAGCGTCAGCGTACGGGTTAGGATTAGGGGACGGGTGAGGGTCAGGCTTCGGGGAAGGGTTAGGGTTAGGGTTCGGGCTAGGGTTAGGGTTAGGGGACGGGGACGGTTTAGGGTCCAGGTGAGGGTACGACAACGCTTTAGGGGGAGCGTACGTGTGAGGGCGCGGGTTAGTGTCAGCGTACGGGTTAGGATTAGGGGACGGGTGAGGGTCAGGCTTCGGGGAAGGGTTAGGGTTAGGGTTCGGGCTAGGGTTAGGGTTAGGGGACGGGGACGGTTTAGGGTCCAGGTGAGGGTACGACAACGCTTTAGGGGGAGCGTACGTGTGAGGGCGCGGGTTAGTGTCAGCGTACGGGTTAGGATTAGGGGACGGGTGAGGGTCAGGCTTCGGGGAAGGGTTAGGGTTAGGGTTCGGGCTAGGGTTAGGGTTAGGGGACGGGGACGGTTTAAGGTCCAGGTGAGGGTACGACAACGCTTTAGGGGGAGCGTACGTGTGAGGGCGCGGGTTAGTGTCAGCGTACGGGTTAGGATTAGGGGACGGGTGAGGGTCAGGCTTCGGGGAAGGGTTAGGGTTAGGGTTTGGGCTAGGGTTAGGGTTAGGGGATGGGGACGGTTTAGGGTCCAGGTGAGGGTACGACAACGCTTTAGGGGGAGCGTACGTGTGAGGGCGCGGGTTAGTGTCAGCGTACGGGTTAGGATTAGGGGACGGGTGAGGGTCAGGCTTCGGGGAAGGGTTAGGGTTAGGGTTCGGGCTAGGGTTAGGGTTAGGGGACGGGGACGGTTTAGGGTCCAGGTGAGGGTACGACAATGCTTTAGGGGGAGCGTACGTGTGAGGGCGCGGGTTAGTGTCAGCGTACGGGTTAGGATTAGGGGACGGGTGAGGGTCAGGCTTCGGGGCAGGGTTAGGGTTAGGGTTCGGCTAGGGTTAGGGTTAGGGGACGGGGACGGTTTAGGGTCCAGGTGAGGGTACGACAACGCTTTAGGGGGAGCGTACATGTGAGGGCGCGGGTTAGTGTCAGCGTACGGGTTAGGATTAGGGGACGGGTGAGGGTCAGGCTTCGGGGCAGGGTTAGGGTTAGGGTTCGGGCTAGGGTTAGGGTTAGGGGACGGGGACGGTTTAGGGTCCAGGTGAGGGTACGACAACGCTTTACGGGGAGCGTACGTGTTAGGGCGCGGGTTAGTGTCAGCGTACGGTTTAGGATTAGGGGACGGGTGAGGGTCAGGCTTCGGGGAAGGGTTAGGGTTAGGGTTCGGGCTAGGGTTAGGGTTAGGGGACGGGGACGGTTTAGGGTCCAGGTGAGGGTACGACAACGCTTTACGGGGAGCGTACGTGTGAGGGCGCGGGTTAGTGTCAGCGTACGGGTTAGGATTAGGGGACGGGTGAGGGTCAGGCTTCGGGGAAGGGTTAGGGTTAGGGTTCGGGCTAGGGTTAGGGTTAGGGGACGGGGACGGTTTAGGGTCCAGGTGAGTGTACGACAACGCTTTAGGGGGAGCGTACGTGTGAGGGCGCGGGTTAGTGTCAGCGTACGGGTTAGGATTAGGGGACGGGTGAGGGTCAGGCTTCGGGGAAGTGTTAGGGTTAGGGTTCGGGCTAGGGTTAGGGTTAGGGGACAGGGACGGTTTAGGGTCCAGGTGAGGGTAAGACAACGCTTTAGGGGGAGCGTACGTGTGAGGGCGCGGGTTAGTGTCAGCGTACGGGTTAGGATTAGGGGACGGGTGAGGGTCAGGCTTCGGGGAAGGGTTAGGGTTAGGGTTCGGGCTAGGGTTAGGGTTAGGGGACGGGGACGGTTTAGGGTCCAGGTGAGGGTACGACATCGCTTTAGGGGGAGCGTACGTGTGAGGGCGCGGGTTAGTGTCAGCGTACGGGTTAGGATTAGGGGACGGGTGAGGGTCAGGCTTCGGGGAAGGGTTAGGGTTAGGGTTCGGGCTAGGGTTAGGGTTAGGGGACGGGGACGGTTTAGGGTCCAGGTGAGGGTACGACAACGCTTTAGGGGGAGCGTACGTGTGAGGGCGTGGGTTAGTGTCAGCGTACGGGTTAGGATTAGGGGACGGGTGAGGGTCAGGCTTCGGGGAAGGGTTAGGGTTAGGGTTCGGGCTAGTGTTAGGGTTAGGGGAAGGGGACGGTTTAGGGTCCAGGTGAGGGTACGACAACGCTTTAGGGGGAGCGTACGTGTGAGGGCGCGGGTTAGCGTCAGCGTACGGGTTAGGATTAGGGGACGGGTGAGGGTCAGGCTTCGGGGAAGGGTTAGGGTTAGGGTTCGGGCTAGGGTTAGGGTTAGGGGACGGGGACGGTTTAGGGTCCAGGTGAGGGTACGACAACGCTTTAGGGGGAGCGTACGTGTGAGGGCGCGGGTTAGCGTCAGCGTACGGGTTAGGATTAGGGGACGGGTGAGGGTCAGGCTTCGGGGAAGGGTTAGGGTTAGGGTTCGGGCTAGGGTTAGGGTTAGGGGACGGGGACGGTTTAGGGTCCAGGTGAGGGTACGACAACGCTTTAGGGGGAGCGTACGTGTGAGGGCGCGGGTTAGCGTCAGCGTACGGGTTAGGATTAGGGGACGGGTGAGGGTCAGGCTTCGGGGAAGGGTTAGGGTTAGGGTTCGGGCTAGGGTTAGGGTTAGGGGACGGGGACGGTTTAGGGTCCAGGTGAGGGTACGACAACGCTTTAGGGGGAGCGTACGTGTGAGGGTGCGGGTTAGCGTCAGCGTACGGGTTAGGATTAGGGGACGGGTGAGTGTCAGGCTTCGGGGAAGGGTTAGGGTTAGGGTTCGGGCTAGGGTTAGGGTTAGGGGACGGGGACGGTTTAGGGTCCAGGTGAGGGTACGACAAGCTTTAGGGGGAGCGTACGTGTGAGGGCGCGGTTTAGCGTCAGCGTACGGGTTAGAATTAGGGGACGGGTGAGGGTCAGGCTTCGGGGAAGGGTTAGGGTTAGGGTTCGGGCTAGGGTTAGGGTTATGGGACGGGGACGGTTTAGGGTCCAGGTGAGGGTACGACAACGCTTTAGGGGGAGCGTACGTGTGAGGGCGCGGGTTAGTGTCAGCTTACGGGTTAGGATTAGGGGACGGGTGAGGGTCAGGCTTCGGGGAAGGGTTAGGGTTAGGGTTCGGGCTAGGGTTAGGGTTAGGGGACGGGGACGGTTTAGGGTCCAGGTGAGGGTACGAGAACGCTTTAGGGGGAGCGTACGTGTGAGGGCACGGGTTAGCGTCAGCGTACGGGTTAGGATTAGGGGACGGGTGAGGGTCAGGCTTCGGGGAAGGGTTAGGGTTAGGGTTCGGGCTAGGGTTAGGGTTAGGGGACGGGGACGGTTTAGGGTCCAGGTGAGGGTACGACAACGCTTTAGGGGGAGCGTACGTGTGAGGGCGCGGGTTAGCGTCAGCGTACGGGTTAGGATTAGGGGACGGGTGAGGGTCAGGCTTCGGGGAAGGGTTAGGGTTAGGGTTCGGGCTAGGGTTAGGGTTAGGGGACGGGGACGGTTTAGGGTCCAGGTGAGGGTACGACAACGCTTTAGGGGGAGCGTACGTGTGAGGGCGCGGGTTAGCGTCAGCGTACGGGTTAGGATTAGGGGACGGGTGAGGGTCAGGCTTCGGGGAAGGGTTAGGGTTAGGGTTCGGGCTAGGGTTAGGGTTAGGGGACGGGGACGGTTTAGGGTCCAGGTGAGGGTACGACAACGCTTTAGTGGGAGCGTACGTGTGAGGGCGCGGGTTAGTGTCAGCGTACGGGTTAGGATTAGGGGACGGGTGAGGGTCAGGCTTTGGGGAAGGGTTAGGGTTAGGGTTCGGGCTAGGGTTAGGGTTAGGGGACGGGGACGGTTTAGGGTCCAGGTGAGGGTACGACAACGCTTTAGGGGGAGCGTACGTGTGAGGGCGCGGGTTAGTGTCAGCGTACGGGTTAGGATTAGGGGACGGGTGAGGGTCAGGCTTCGGGGAAGGGTTAGGGTTAGGGTTCGGGCTAGGGTTAGGGTTAGGGGACGGGGACGGTTTAAGGTCCAGGTGAGGGTACGACAACGCTTTAGGGGGAGCGTACGTGTGAGGGCGCGGGTTAGTGTCAGCGTACGGGTTAGGATTAGGGGACGGGTGAGGGTCAGGCTTCGGGGAAGAGTTAGGGTTAGGGTTTGGGCTAGGGTTAGGGTTAGGGGATGGGGACGGTTTAGGGTCCAGGTGAGGGTACGACAACGCTTTAGGGGGAGCGTACGTGTGAGGGCGCGGGTTAGTGTCAGCGTACGGGTTAGGATTAGGGGACGGGTGAGGGTCAGGCTTCGGGGAAGGGTTAGGGTTAGGGTTCGGGCTAGGGTTAGGGTTAGGGGACGGGGACGGTTTAGGGTCCAGGTGAGGGTACGACAATGCTTTAGGGGGAGCGTACGTGTGAGGGCGCGGGTTAGTGTCAGCGTACGGGTTAGGATTAGGGGACGGGTGAGGGTCAGGCTTCGGGGCAGGGTTAGGGTTAGGGTTCGGCTAGGGTTAGGGTTAGGGGACGGGGACGGTTTAGGGTCCAGGTGAGGGTACGACAACGCTTTAGGGGGAGCGTACATGTGAGGGCCCGGGTTAGTGTCAGCGTACGGGTTAGGATTAGGGGACGGGTGAGGGTCAGGCTTCGGGGCAGGGTTAGGGTTAGGGTTCGGGCTAGGGTTAGGGTTAGGGGACGGGGACGGTTTAGGGTCCAGGTGAGGGTACGACAACGCTTTACGGGGAGCGTACGTGTGAGGGCGCGGGTTAGTGTCAGCGTACGGGTTAGGATTAGGGGACGGGTGAGGGTCAGGCTTCGGGGAAGGGTTAGGGTTAGGGTTCGGGCTAGGGTTAGGGTTAGGGGACGGGGACGGTTTAGGGTCCAGGTGAGGGTACGACAACGCTTTACGGGGAGCGTACGTGTGAGGGCGCGGGTTAGTGTCAGCGTACGGGTTAGGATTAGGGGACGGGTGAGGGTCAGGCTTCGGGGAAGGGTTAGGGTTAGGGTTCGGGCTAGGGTTAAGGTTAGGGGACGGGGACGGTTTAGGGTCCAGGTGAGTGTACGACAACGCTTTAGGGGGAGCGTACGTGTGAGGGCGCGGGTTAGTGTCAGCGTACGGGTTAGGATTAGGGGACGGGTGAGGGTCAGGCTTCGGGGAAGGGTTAGGGTTAGGGTTCGGGCTAGGGTTAGGGTTAGGGGACAGGGACGGTTTAGGGTCCAGGTGAGGGTAAGACAACGCTTTAGGGGGAGCGTACGTGTGAGGGCGCGGGTTAGTGTCAGCGTACGGGTTAGGATTAGGGGACGGGTGAGGGTCAGGCTTCGGGGAAGGGTTAGGGTTAGGGTTCGGGCTAGGGTTAGGGTTAGGGGACGGGGACGGTTTAGGGTCCAGGTGAGGGTACGACATCGCTTTAGGGGGAGCGTACGTGTGAGGGCGCGGGTTAGTGTCAGCGTACGGGTTAGGATTAGGGGACGGGTGAGGGTCAGGCTTCGGGGAAGGGTTAGGGTTAGGGTTCGGGCTAGGGTTAGGGTTAGGGGACGGGGACGGTTTAGGGTCCAGGTGAGGGTACGACAACGCTTTAGGGGGAGCGTACGTGTGAGGGCGTGGGTTAGTGTCAGCGTACGGGTTAGGATTAGGGGACGGGTGAGGGTCAGGCTTCGGGGAAGGGTTAGGGTTAGGGTTCGGGCTAGTGTTAGGGTTAGGGGAAGGGGACGGTTTAGGGTCCAGGTGAGGGTACGACAACGCTTTAGGGGGAGCGTACGTGTGAGGGCGCGGGTTAGCGTCAGCGTACGGGTTAGGATTAGGGGACGGGTGAGGGTCAGGCTTCGGGGAAGGGTTAGGGTTAGGGTTCGGGCTAGGGTTAGGGTTAGGGGACGGGGACGGTTTAGGGTCCAGGTGAGGGTACGACAACGCTTTAGGGGGAGCGTACGTGTGAGGGCGCGGGTTAGCGTCAGCGTACGGGTTAGGATTAGGGGACGGGTGAGGGTCAGGCTTCGGGGAAGGGTTAGGGTTAGGGTTCGGGCTAGGGTTAGGGTTAGGGGACGGGGACGGTTTAGGGTCCAGGTGAGGGTACGACAACGCTTTAGGGGGAGCGTACGTGTGAGGGCGCGGGTTAGCGTCAGCGTACGGGTTAGGATTAGGGGACGGGTGAGGGTCAGGCTTCGGGGAAGGGTTAGGGTTAGGGTTCGGGCTAGGGTTAGGGTTAGGGGACGGGGACGGTTTAGGGTCCAGGTGAGGGTACGACAACGCTTTAGGGGGAGCGTACGTGTGAGGGTGCGGGTTAGCGTCAGCGTACGGGTTAGGATTAGGGGACGGGTGAGGGTCAGGCTTCGGGGAAGGGTTAGGGTTAGGGTTCGGGCTAGGGTTAGGGTTAGGGGACGGGGACGGTTTAGGGTCCAGGTGAGGGTACGACAAGCTTTAGGGGGAGCGTACGTGTGAGGGCGCGGTTTAGCGTCAGCGTACGGGTTAGAATTAGGGGACGGGTGAGGGTCAGGCTTCGGGGAAGGGTTAGGGTTAGGGTTCGGGCTAGGGTTAGGGTTATGGGACGGGGATGGTTTAGGGTCCAGGTGAGGGTACGACAACGCTTTAGGGGGAGCGTACGTGTGAGGGCGCGGGTTAGCGTCAGCGTACGGGTTAGGATTAGGGGACGGGTGAGGGTCAGGCTTCGGTGAAGGGTTAGGGTTAGGGTTCAGGCTAGGGTTAGGGTTAGGGGACGGGGACGGTTTAGGGTCCAGGTGAGGGTACGACAACGCTTTAGGGGGAGCGTACGTGTGAGGGCACGGGTTAGCGTCAGCGTACGGGTTAGGATTAGGGGACGGGTGAGGGTCAGGCTTCGGGGAAGGGTTAGGGTTAGGGTTCGGGCTAGGGTTAGGGTTAGGGGACGGGGACGGTTTAGGGTCCAGGTGAGGGTACGACAACGCTTTAGGGGGAGCGTACGTGTGAGGGCGCGGGTTAGCGTCAGCGTACGGGTTAGGATTAGGGGACGGGTGAGGGTCAGGCTTCGGGGAAGGGTTAGGGTTAGGGTTCGGGCTAGGGTTAGGGTTAGGGGACGGGGACGGTTTAGGGTCCAGGTGAGGGTACGACAACGCTTTAGGGGGAGCGTACGTGTGAGGGCGCGGGTTAGCGTCAGCGTACGGGTTAGGATTAGGGGACGGGTGAGGGTCAGGCTTCGGGGAAGGGTTAGGGTTAGGGTTCGGGCTAGGGTTAGGGTTAGGGGACGGGGACGGTTTAGGGTCCAGGTGAGGGTACGACAACGCTTTAGGGGGAGCGTACGTGTGAGGGCGCGGGTTAGTGTCAGCGTACGGGTTAGGATTAGGGGACGGGTGAGGGTCAGGCTTCGGGGAAGGGTTAGGGTTAGGGTTCGGGCTAGGGTTAGGGTTAGGGGACGGGGACGGTTTAGGGTCCAGGTGAGGGTACGACAACGCTTTAGGGGGAGCGTACGTGTGAGGGCGCGGGTTAGTGTCAGCGTACGGGTTAGGATTAGGGGACGGGTGAGGGTCAGGCTTCGGGGAAGGGTTAGGGTTAGGGTTCGGGCTAGGGTTAGGGTTAGGGGACGGGGACGGTTTAGGGTCCAGGTGAGGGTACGACAACGCTTTAGGGGGAGCGTACGTGTGAGGGCGCGGGTTAGTGTCAGCGTACGGGTTAGGATTAGGGGACGGGTGAGGGTCAGGCTTCGGGGAAGGGTTAGGGTTAGGGTTCGGGCTAGGGTTAGGGTTAGGGGACGGGGACGGTTTAAGGTCCAGGTGAGGGTACGACAACGCTTTAGGGGGAGCGTACGTGTGAGGGCGCGGGTTAGTGTCAGCGTACGGGTTAGGATTAGGGGACGGGTGAGGGTCAGGCTTCGGGGAAGGGTTAGGGTTAGGGTTTGGGCTAGGGTTAGGGTTAGGGGATGGGGACGGTTTAGGGTCCAGGTGAGGGTACGACAACGCTTTAGGGGGAGCGTACGTGTGAGGGCGCGGGTTAGTGTCAGCGTACGGGTTAGGATTAGGGGACGGGTGAGGGTCAGGCTTCGGGGAAGGGTTAGGGTTAGGGTTCGGGCTAGGGTTAGGGTTAGGGGACGGGGACGGTTTAGGGTCCAGGTGAGGGTACGACAATGCTTTAGGGGGAGCGTACGTGTGAGGGCGCGGGTTAGTGTCAGCGTACGGGTTAGGATTAGGGGACGGGTGAGGGTCAGGCTTCGGGGCAGGGTTAGGGTTAGGGTTCGGCTAGGGTTAGGGTTAGGGGACGGGGACGGTTTAGGGTAGAGGTGAGGGTACGACAACGCTTTAGGGGGAGCGTACATGTGAGGGCGCGGGTTAGTGTCAGCGTACGGGTTAGGATTAGGGGACGGGTGAGGGTCAGGCTTCGGGGCAGGGTTAGGGTTAGGGTTCGGGCTAGGGTTAGGGTTAGGGGACGGGGACGGTTTAGGGTCCAGGTGAGGGTACGACAACGCTTTACGGGGAGCGTACGTGTGAGGGCGCGGGTTAGTGTCAGCGTACGGTTTAGGATTAGGGGACGGGTGAGGGTCAGGCTTCGGGGAAGGGTTAGGGTTAGGGTTCGGGCTAGGGTTAGGGTTAGGGGACGGGGACGGTTTAGGGTCCAGGTGAGGGTACGACAACGCTTTACGGGGAGCGTACGTGTGAGGGCGCGGGTTAGTGTCAGCGTACGGGTTAGGATTAGGGGACGGGTGAGGGTCAGGCTTCGGGGAAGGGTTAGGGTTAGGGTTCGGGCTAGGGTTAGGGTTAGGGGACGGGGACGGTTTAGGGTCCAGGTGAGGGTACGACAACGCTTTAGGGGGAGCGTACGTGTGAGGGCGCGGGTTAGTGTCAGCGTACGGGTTAGGATTAGGGGACGGGTGAGGGTCAGGCTTCGGGGAAGGGTTAGGGTTAGGGTTCGGGCTAGGGTTAGGGTTAGGGGACGGGGACGGTTTAGGGTCCAGGTGAGGGTACGACAACGCTTTACGGGGAGCGTACGTGTGAGGGCGCGGGTTAGTGTCAGCGTACGGGTTAGGATTAGGGGACGGGTGAGGGTCAGGCTTCGGGGAAGGGTTAGGGTTAGGGTTCGGGCTAGGGTTAGGGTTAGGGGACGGGGACGGTTTAGGGTCCAGGTGAGGGTACGACAACGCTTTAGGGGGAGCGTACGTGTGAGGGCGCGGGTTAGTGTCAGCGTACGGGTTAGGATTAGGGGACGGGTGAGGGTCAGGCTTCGGGGAAGGGTTAGGGTTAGGGTTCGGGCTAGGGTTAGGGTTAGGGGACAGGGACGGTTTAGGGTCCAGGTGAGGGTAAGACAACGCTTTAGGGGGAGCGTACGTGTGAGGGCGCAGGTTAGTGTCAGCGTACGGTTTAGGATTAGGGGACGGGTGAGGGTCAGGCTTCGGGGAAGGGTTAGGGTTAGGGTTCGGGCTAGGGTTAGGGTTAGGGGACGGGGACGGTTTAGGGTCCAGGTGAGGGTACGACAACGCTTTAGGGGGAGCGTACGTGTGAGGGCGCGGGTTAGTGTCAGCGTACGGGTTAGGATTAGGGGACGGGTGAGGGTCAGGCTTCGGGGAAGGGTTAGGGTTAGGGTTCGGGCTAGGGTTAGGGTTAGGGGACGGGGACGGTTTAGGGTCCAGGTGAGGGTACGACAACGCTTTAGGGGGAGCGTACGTGTGAGGGCGTGGGTTAGTGTCAGCGTACGGGTTAGGATTAGGGGACGGGTGAGGGTCAGGCTTCGGGGAAGGGTTAGGGTTAGGGTTCGGGCTAGGGTTAGGGTTAGGGGAAGGGGACGGTTTAGGGTCCAGGTGAGGGTACGACAACGCTTTAGGGGGAGCGTACGTGTGAGGGCGCGGGTTAGCGTCAGCGTACGGGTTAGGATTAGGGGACGGGTGAGGGTCAGGCTTCGGGGAAGGGTTAGGGTTAGGGTTCGGGCTAGGGTTAGGGTTAGGGGACGGGGACGGTTTAGGGTCCAGGTGAGGGTACGACAACGCTTTAGGGGGAGCGTACGTGTGAGGGCGCGGGTTAGCGTCAGCGTACGGGTTAGGATTAGGGGACGGGTGAGGGTCAGGCTTCGGGGAAGGGTTAGGGTTAGGGTTCGGGCTAGGGTTAGGGTTAGGGGACGGGGACGGTTTAGGGTCCAGGTGAGGGTACGACAACGCTTTAGGGGGAGCGTACGTGTGAGGGCGCGGGTTAGCGTCAGCGTACGGGTTAGGATTAGGGGACGGGTGAGGGTCAGGCTTCGGGGAAGGGTTAGGGTTAGGGTTCGGGCTAGGGTTAGGGTTAGGGGACGGGGACGGTTTAGGGTCCAGGTGAGGGTACGACAACGCTTTAGGGGGAGCGTACGTGTGAGGGCGCGGGTTAGCGTCAGCGTACGGGTTAGGATTAGGGGATGGGTGAGGGTCAGGCTTCGGGGAAGTGTTAGGGTTAGGGTTCGGGCTAGGGTTAGGGTTAGGGGACGGGGACGGTTTAGGGTCCAGGTGAGGGTACGACAACGCTTTAGGGGGAGCGTACGTGTGAGGGCGCGGGTTAGCGTCAGCGTACGGGTTAGGATTAGGGGACGGGTGAGGGTCAGGCTTCGGGGAAGGGTTAGGGTTAGGGTTCGGGCTAGGGTTAGGGTTAGGGGACGGGGACGGTTTAGGGTCCAGGTGAGGGTACGACAACGCTTTAGGGGGAGCGTACGTGTGAGGGTGCGGGTTAGCGTCAGCGTACGGGTTAGGATTAGGGGACGGGTGAGGGTCAGGCTTCGGGGAAGGGTTAGGGTTAGGGTTCGGGCTAGGGTTAGGGTTAGGGGACGGGGACGGTTTAGGGTCCAGGTGAGGGTACGACAAGCTTTAGGGGGAGCGTACGTGTGAGGGCGCGGTTTAGCGTCAGCGTACGGGTTAGGATTAGGGGACGGGTGAGGGTCAGGCTTCGGGGAAGGGTTAGGGTTAGGGTTCGGGCTAGGGTTAGGGTTATGGGACGGGGATGGTTTAGGGTCCAGGTGAGGGTACGACAACGCTTTAGGGGGAGCGTACGTGTGAGGGCGCGGGTTAGCGTCAGCGTACGGGTTAGGATTAGGGGACGGGTGAGGGTCAGGCTTCGGTGAAGGGTTAGGGTTAGGGTTCAGGCTAGGGTTAGGGTTAGGGGACGGGGACGGTTTAGGGTCCAGGTGAGGGTACGACAACGCTTTAGGGGGAGCGTACGTGTGAGGGCACGGGTTAGCGTCAGCGTACGGGTTAGGATTAGGGGACGGGTGAGGGTCAGGCTTCGGGGAAGGGTTAGGGTTAGGGTTCGGGCTAGGGTTAGGGTTAGGGGACGGGGACGGTTTAGGGTCCAGGTGAGGGTACGACAACGCTTTAGGGGGAGCGTACGTGTGAGGGCGCGGGTTAGCGTCAGCGTACGGGTTAGGATTAGGGGACGGGTGAGGGTCAGGCTTCGGGGAAGGGTTAGGGTTAGGGTTCGGGCTAGGGTTAGGGTTAGGGGACGGGGACGGTTTAGGGTACAGGTGAGGGTACGACAACGCTTTAGGGGGAGCGTACGTGTGAGGGCGCGGGTTAGCGTCAGCGTACGGGTTAGGATTAGGGGACGGGTGAGGGTCAGGCTTCGGGGAAGGGTTAGGGTTAGGGTTCGGGCTAGGGTTAGGGTTAGGGGACGGGGACGGTTTAGGGTCCAGGTGAGGGTACGACAACGCTTTAGGGGGAGCGTACGTGTGAGGGCGCGGGTTAGTGTCAGCGTACGGGTTAGGATTAGGGGACGGGTGAGGATCAGGCTTCGGGGAAGGGTTAGGGTTAGGGTTCGGGCTAGGGTTAGGGTTAGGGGACGGGGACGGTTTAGGGTCCAGGTGAGGGTACGACAACGCTTTAGGGGGAGCGTACGTGTGAGGGCGCGGGTTAGTGTCAGCGTACGGGTTAGGATTAGGGGACGGGTGAGGGTCAGGCTTCGGGGCAGGGTTAGGGTTAGGGTTCGGCTAGGGTTAGGGTTAGGGGACGGGGACGGTTTAGGGTCCAGGTGAGGGTACGACAACGCTTTAGGGGGAGCGTACATGTGAGGGCGCGGGTTAGTGTCAGGGTACGGGTTAGGATTAGGGGACGGGTGAGGGTCAGGCTTCGGGGCAGGGTTAGGGTTAGGGTTCGGGCTAGGGTTAGGGTTAGGGGACGGGGACGGTTTAGGGTCCAGGTGAGGGTACGACAACGCTTTACGGGGAGCGTACGTGTGAGGGCGCGGGTTAGTGTCAGCGTATGGGTTAGGATTAGGGGACGGGTGAGGGTCAGGCTTCGGGGCAGGGTTAGGGTTAGGGTTCGGCTAGGGTTAGGGTTAGGGGACGGGGACGGTTTAGGGTCCAGGTGAGGGTACGACAACGCTTTAGGGGGAGCGTATGTGTGAGGGCGCGGGTTAGTGTCAGCGTACGGGTTAGGATTAGGGGACGGGTGAGGGTCAGGCTTCGGGGAAGGGTTAGGGTTAGGGTTCGGGCTAGGGTTAGTGTTAGGGGACGGGGACGGTTTAGGGTCCAGGTGAGGGTACGACAACGCTTTAGGGGGAGCGTACGTGTGAGGGCGCGGGTTAGTGTCAGCGTACGGGTTAGGATTAGGGGACGGGTGAGGGTCAGGCTTCGGGGAAGGGTTAGGGTTAGGGTTCGGGCTAGAGTTAGGGTTAGGGGACGGGGACGGTTTAGGGTCCAGGTTAGGGTACGACAACGCTTTAGGGGGAGCGTACGTGTGAGGGCGCGGGTTAGTGTCAGCGTACGGGTTAGGTTTAGGGGACGGGTGAGGGTCAGGCTTCGGGGAAGGGTTAGGGTTAGGGTTCGGGCTAGGGTTAGGGTTAGGGGACGGGGACGGTTTAGGGTCCAGGTGAGGGTACGACAACGCTTTAGGGGGAGCGTACGTGTGAGGGCGCGGGTTAGTGTCAGCGTACGGGTTAGGATTAGGGGACGGGTGAGGGTCAGGCTTCGGGGAAGGGTTAGGGTTAGGGTTCGGGCTAGGGTTAGGGTTAAGGGACGGGGACGGTTTAGGGTCCAGGTGAGGGTACGACAACGCTTTAGGGGGAGCGTACGTGTGAGGGCGCGGGTTAGTGTCAGCGTACGGGTTAGGATTAGGGGACGGGTGAGGGTCAGGCTTCAGGGAAGGGTTAGGGTTAGGGTTCGGGCTAGGGTTAGGGTTAGGGGTCGGGGACGGTTTAGGGTCCAGGTGAGGGTACGACAACGCTTTAGGGGGAGCGTACGTGTGAGGGCGCGGGTTAGCGTCAGCGTACGGGTTAGGATTAGGGGACGGGTGAGGGTCAGGCTTCGGGGAAGGGTTAGGGTTAGGGTTCGGGCTAGGGTTAGGGTTAGGGGACGGGGACGGTTTAGGGTCCAGGTGAGGGTACGACAACGCTTTAGGGGGAGCGTACGTGTGAGGGCGCGGGTTAGCGTCAGCGTACGGGTTAGGATTAGGGGACGGGTGAGGGTCAGGCTTCGGGGAAGGGTTAGGGTTAGGGTTCGGGCTAGGGTTAGGATTAGGGGACGGGGACGGTTTAGGGTCCAGGTGAGGGTACGACAACGCTTTAGGGGGAGCGTACGAGTGAGGGCGCGGGTTAGCGTCAGCGTACGGGTTAGGATTAGGGGACGGGTGAGGGTCAGGCTTCGGGGAAGGATTAGGGTTAGGGTTCGGGCTAGGGTTAGGGTTAGGGGACGGGGACGGTTTAGGGTCCAGGTGAGGGTACGACAACGCTTTAGGGGGAGCGTACGTGTGAGGGCGCGGGTTAGCGTCAGCGTACGGGTTAGGATTAGGGGACGGGTGAGGGTCAGGCTTCGGGGAAGGATTAGGGTTAGGGTTCGGGCTAGGGTTAGGGTTAGGGGACGGGGACGGTTTAGGGTCCAGGTTAGGGTACGACAACGCTTTAGGGGGAGCGTACGTGTGAGGGCGCGGGTTAGCGTCAGCGTACGGGTTAGGATTAGGGGATGGGTGAGGGTCAGGCTTCGGGGAAGGGTTAGGGTTAGGGTTCGGGCTAGGGTTAGGGTTAGGGGACGGGGACGGTTTAGGGTCCAGGTGAGGGTACGACAACGCTTTAGGGGGAGCGTACGTGTGAGGGCGCGGGTTAGCGTCAGCGTACGGGTTAGGATTAGGGGACGGGTGAGGGTCAGGCTTCGGGGAAGGGTTAGGGTTAGGGTTCGGGCTAGGGTTAGGGTTAGGGGACGGGGACGGTTTAGGGTCCAGGTGAGGGTACGACAACGCTTTAGGGGGAGCGTACGTGTGAGGGCGCGGGTTAGCGTCAGCGTACGGGTTAGGATTAGGGGACGGGTGAGGGTCAGGCTTCGGGGAAGGGTTAGGGTTAGGGTTCGGGCTAGGGTTAGGGTTAGGGGACGGGGACGGTTTAGGGTCCAGGTGAGGGTACGACAACGCTTTAGGGGGAGCGTACGTGTGAGGGCACGGGTTAGCGTCAGCGTACGGGTTAGGATTAGGGGACGGGTGAGGGTCAGGCTTCGGGGAAGGGTTAGGGTTAGGGTTCGGGCTAGGGTTAGGGTTAGGGGACGGGGACGGTTTAGGGTCCAGGTGAGGGTACGACAACGCTTTAGGGGGAGCGTACGTGTGAGGGCGCGGGTTAGCGTCAGCGTACGGGTTAGGATTAGGGGACGGGTGAGGGTCAGGCTTCGGGGAAGGGTTAGGGTTAGGGTTCGGGCTAGGGTTAGGGTTAGGGGACGGGGACGGTTTAGGGTCCAGGTGAGGGTACGACAACGCTTTAGGGGGAGCGTACGTGTGAGGGCGCGGGTTAGCGTCAGCGTACGGGTTAGGATTAGGGGACGGGTGAGGGTCAGGCTTCGGGGAAGGGTTAGGGTTAGGGTTCGGGCTAGGGTTAGGGTTAGGGGACGGGGACGGTTTAGGGTCCAGGTGAGGGTACGACAACGCTTTAGGGGGAGCGTACGTGTGAGGGCGCGGGTTAGTGTCAGCGTACGGGTTAGGATTAGGGGACGGGTGAGGGTCAGGCTTCGGGGAAGGGTTAGGGTTAGGGTTCGGGCTAGGGTTAGGGTTAGGGGACGGGGACGGTTTAGGGTCCAGGTGAGGGTACGACAACGCTTTAGGGGGAGCGTACGTGTGAGGGCGCGGGTTAGTGTCAGCGTACGGGTTAGGATTAGGGGACGGGTGAGGGTCAGGCTTCGGGGAAGGGTTAGGGTTAGGGTTCGGGCTAGGGTTAGGGTTAGGGGACGGGGACGGTTTAAGGTCCAGGTGAGGGTACGACAACGCTTTAGGGGGAGCGTACATGTGAGGGCGCGGGTTAGTGTCAGCGTACGGGTTAGGATTAGGGGACGGGTGAGGGTCAGGCTTCGGGGAAGGGTTAGGGTTAGGGTTTGGGCTAGGGTTAGGGTTAGGGGATGGGGACGGTTTAGGGTCCAGGTGAGGGTACGACAACGCTTTAGGGGGAGCGTACGTGTGAGGGCGCGGGTTAGTGTCAGCGTACGGGTTAGGATTAGGGGACGGGTGAGGGTCAGGCTTCGGGGAAGGGTTAGGGTTAGGGTTCGGGCTAGGGTTAGGGTTAGGGGACGGGGACGGTTTAGGGTCCAGGTGAGGGTACGACAATGCTTTAGGGGGAGCGTACGTGTGAGGGCGCGGGTTAGTGTCAGCGTACGGGTTAGGATTAGGGGACGGGTGAGGGTCAGGCTTCGGGGCAGGGTTAGGGTTAGGGTTCGGCTAGGGTTAGGGTTAGGGGACGGGGACGGTTTAGGGTCCAGGTGAGGGTACGACAACGCTTTAGGGGGAGCGTACATGTGAGGGCGCGGGTTAGTGTCAGGGTACGGGTTAGGATTAGGGGACGGGTGAGGGTCAGGCTTCGGGGCAGGGTTAGGGTTAGGGTTCGGGCTAGGGTTAGGGTTAGGGGACGGGGACGGTTTAGGGTCCAGGTGAGGGTACGACAACGCTTTACGGGGAGCGTACGTGTGAGGGCGCGGGTTAGTGTCAGCGTATGGGTTAGGATTAGGGGACGGGTGAGGGTCAGGCTTCGGGGCAGGGTTAGGGTTAGGGTTCGGCTAGGGTTAGGGTTAGGGGACGGGGACGGTTTAGGGTCCAGGTGAGGGTACGACAACGCTTTAGGGGGAGCGTATGTGTGAGGGCGCGGGTTAGTGTCAGCGTACGGGTTAGGATTAGGGGACGGGTGAGGGTCAGGCTTCGGGGAAGGGTTAGGGTTAGGGTTCGGGCTAGGGTTAGTGTTAGGGGACGGGGACGGTTTAGGGTCCAGGTGAGGGTACGACAACGCTTTAGGGGGAGCGTACGTGTGAGGGCGCGGGTTAGTGTCAGCGTACGGGTTAGGATTAGGGGACGGGTGAGGGTCAGGCTTCGGGGAAGGGTTAGGGTTAGGGTTCGGGCTAGAGTTAGGGTTAGGGGACGGGGACGGTTTAGGGTCCAGGTTAGGGTACGACAACGCTTTAGGGGGAGCGTACGTGTGAGGGCGCGGGTTAGTGTCAGCGTACGGGTTAGGTTTAGGGGACGGGTGAGGGTCAGGCTTCGGGGAAGGGTTAGGGTTAGGGTTCGGGCTAGGGTTAGGGTTAGGGGACGGGGACGGTTTAGGGTCCAGGTGAGGGTACGACAACGCTTTAGGGGGAGCGTACGTGTGAGGGCGCGGGTTAGTGTCAGCGTACGGGTTAGGATTAGGGGACGGGTGAGGGTCAGGCTTCGGGGAAGGGTTAGGGTTAGGGTTCGGGCTAGGGTTAGGGTTAAGGGACGGGGACGGTTTAGGGTCCAGGTGAGGGTACGACAACGCTTTAGGGGGAGCGTACGTGTGAGGGCGCGGGTTAGTGTCAGCGTACGGGTTAGGATTAGGGGACGGGTGAGGGTCAGGCTTCAGGGAAGGGTTAGGGTTAGGGTTCGGGCTAGGGTTAGGGTTAGGGGTCGGGGACGGTTTAGGGTCCAGGTGAGGGTACGACAACGCTTTAGGGGGAGCGTACGTGTGAGGGCGCGGGTTAGCGTCAGCGTACGGGTTAGGATTAGGGGACGGGTGAGGGTCAGGCTTCGGGGAAGGGTTAGGGTTAGGGTTCGGGCTAGGGTTAGGGTTAGGGGACGGGGACGGTTTAGGGTCCAGGTGAGGGTACGACAACGCTTTAGGGGGAGCGTACGTGTGAGGGCGCGGGTTAGCGTCAGCGTACGGGTTAGGATTAGGGGACGGGTGAGGGTCAGGCTTCGGGGAAGGGTTAGGGTTAGGGTTCGGGCTAGGGTTAGGATTAGGGGACGGGGACGGTTTAGGGTCCAGGTGAGGGTACGACAACGCTTTAGGGGGAGCGTACGAGTGAGGGCGCGGGTTAGCGTCAGCGTACGGGTTAGGATTAGGGGACGGGTGAGGGTCAGGCTTCGGGGAAGGATTAGGGTTAGGGTTCGGGCTAGGGTTAGGGTTAGGGGACGGGGACGGTTTAGGGTCCAGGTGAGGGTACGACAACGCTTTAGGGGGAGCGTACGTGTGAGGGCGCGGGTTAGCGTCAGCGTACGGGTTAGGATTAGGGGACGGGTGAGGGTCAGGCTTCGGGGAAGGATTAGGGTTAGGGTTCGGGCTAGGGTTAGGGTTAGGGGACGGGGACGGTTTAGGGTCCAGGTTAGGGTACGACAACGCTTTAGGGGGAGCGTACGTGTGAGGGCGCGGGTTAGCGTCAGCGTACGGGTTAGGATTAGGGGATGGGTGAGGGTCAGGCTTCGGGGAAGGGTTAGGGTTAGGGTTCGGGCTAGGGTTAGGGTTAGGGGACGGGGACGGTTTAGGGTCCAGGTGAGGGTACGACAACGCTTTAGGGGGAGCGTACGTGTGAGGGCGCGGGTTAGCGTCAGCGTACGGGTTAGGATTAGGGGACGGGTGAGGGTCAGGCTTCGGGGAAGGGTTAGGGTTAGGGTTCGGGCTAGGGTTAGGGTTAGGGGACGGGGACGGTTTAGGGTCCAGGTGAGGGTACGACAACGCTTTAGGGGGAGCGTACGTGTGAGGGCGCGGGTTAGCGTCAGCGTACGGGTTAGGATTAGGGGACGGGTGAGGGTCAGGCTTCGGGGAAGGGTTAGGGTTAGGGTTCGGGCTAGGGTTAGGGTTAGGGGACGGGGACGGTTTAGGGTCCAGGTGAGGGTACGACAACGCTTTAGGGGGAGCGTACGTGTGAGGGCACGGGTTAGCGTCAGCGTACGGGTTAGGATTAGGGGACGGGTGAGGGTCAGGCTTCGGGGAAGGGTTAGGGTTAGGGTTCGGGCTAGGGTTAGGGTTAGGGGACGGGGACGGTTTAGGGTCCAGGTGAGGGTACGACAACGCTTTAGGGGGAGCGTACGTGTGAGGGCGCGGGTTAGCGTCAGCGTACGGGTTAGGATTAGGGGACGGGTGAGGGTCAGGCTTCGGGGAAGGGTTAGGGTTAGGGTTCGGGCTAGGGTTAGGGTTAGGGGACGGGGACGGTTTAGGGTCCAGGTGAGGGTACGACAACGCTTTAGGGGGAGCGTACGTGTGAGGGCGCGGGTTAGCGTCAGCGTACGGGTTAGGATTAGGGGACGGGTGAGGGTCAGGCTTCGGGGAAGGGTTAGGGTTAGGGTTCGGGCTAGGGTTAGGGTTAGGGGACGGGGACGGTTTAGGGTCCAGGTGAGGGTACGACAACGCTTTAGGGGGAGCGTACGTGTGAGGGCGCGGGTTAGTGTCAGCGTACGGGTTAGGATTAGGGGACGGGTGAGGGTCAGGCTTCGGGGAAGGGTTAGGGTTAGGGTTCGGGCTAGGGTTAGGGTTAGGGGACGGGGACGGTTTAGGGTCCAGGTGAGGGTACGACAACGCTTTAGGGGGAGCGTACGTGTGAGGGCGCGGGTTAGTGTCAGCGTACGGGTTAGGATTAGGGGACGGGTGAGGGTCAGGCTTCGGGGAAGGGTTAGGGTTAGGGTTCGGGCTAGGGTTAGGGTTAGGGGACGGGGACGGTTTAAGGTCCAGGTGAGGGTACGACAACGCTTTAGGGGGAGCGTACATGTGAGGGCGCGGGTTAGTGTCAGCGTACGGGTTAGGATTAGGGGACGGGTGAGGGTCAGGCTTCGGGGAAGGGTTAGGGTTAGGGTTTGGGCTAGGGTTAGGGTTAGGGGATGGGGACGGTTTAGGGTCCAGGTGAGGGTACGACAACGCTTTAGGGGGAGCGTACGTGTGAGGGCGCGGGTTAGTGTCAGCGTACGGGTTAGGATTAGGGGACGGGTGAGGGTCAGGCTTCGGGGAAGGGTTAGGGTTAGGGTTCGGGCTAGGGTTAGGGTTAGGGGACGGGGACGGTTTAGGGTCCAGGTGAGGGTACGACAATGCTTTAGGGGGAGCGTACGTGTGAGGGCGCGGGTTAGTGTCAGCGTACGGGTTAGGATTAGGGGACGGGTGAGGGTCAGGCTTCGGGGCAGGGTTAGGGTTAGGGTTCGGCTAGGGTTAGGGTTAGGGGACGGGGACGGTTTAGGGTCCAGGTGAGGGTACGACAACGCTTTAGGGGGAGCGTACATGTGAGGGCGCGGGTTAGTGTCAGCGTACGGGTTAGGATTAGGGGACGGGTGAGGGTCAGGCTTCGGGGCAGGGTTAGGGTTAGGGTTCGGGCTAGGGTTAGGGTTAGGGGACGGGGACGGTTTAGGGTCCAGGTGAGGGTACGACAACGCTTTACGGGGAGCGTACGTGTGAGGGCGCGGGTTAGTGTCAGCGTACGGGTTAGGATTAGGGGACGGGTGAGGGTCAGGCTTCGGGGAAGGGTTAGGGTTAGGGTTCGGGCTAGGGTTAGGGTTAGGGGACGGGGACGGTTTAGGGTCCAGGTGAGGGTACGACAACGCTTTACGGGGAGCGTACGTGTGAGGGCGCGGGTTAGTGTCAGCGTACGGGTTAGGATTAGGGGACGGGTGAGGGTCAGGCTTCGGGGAAGGGTTAGGGTTAGGGTTCGGGCTAGGGTTAGGGTTAGGGGACGGGGACGGTTTAGGGTCCAGGTGAGGGTACGACAACGCTTTAGGGGGAGCGTACGTGTGAGGGCGCGGGTTAGTGTCAGCGTACGGGTTAGGATTAGGGGACGGGTGAGGGTCAGGCTTCGGGGAAGGGTTAGGGTTAGGGTTCGGGCTAGGGTTAGGGTTAGGGGACAGGGACGGTTTAGGGTCCAGGTGAGGGTAAGACAACGCTTTAGGGGGAGCGTACGTGTGAGGGCGCGGGTTAGTGTCAGCGTACGGGTTAGGATTAGGGGACGGGTGAGGGTCAGGCTTCGGGGAAGGGTTAGGGTTAGGGTTCGGGCTAGGGTTAGGGTTAGGGGACGGGGACGGTTTAGGGTCCAGGTGAGGGTACGACAACGCTTTAGGGGGAGCGTACGTGTGAGGGCGCGGGTTAGTGTCAGCGTACGGGTTAGGATTAGGGGACGGGTGAGGGTCAGGCTTCGGGGAAGGGTTAGGGTTAGGGTTCGGGCTAGGGTTAGGGTTAGGGGACGGGGACGGTTTAGGGTCCAGGTGAGGGTACGACAACGCTTTAGGGGGAGCGTACGTGTGAGGGTGCGGGTTAGTGTCAGCGTACGGGTTAGGATTAGGGGACGGGTGAGGGTCAGGCTTCGGGGAAGGGTTAGGGTTAGGGTTCGGGCTAGGGTTAGGGTTAGGGGACGGGGACGGTTTAGGGTCCAGGTGAGGGTACGACAACGCTTTAGGGGGAGCGTACGTGTGAGGGCGCGGGTTAGTGTCAGCGTACGAGTTAGGATTAGGGGACGGGTGAGGGTCAGGCTTCGGGGAAGGGTTAGGGTTAGGGTTCGGGCTAGAGTTAGGGTTAGGGGACGGGGACGGTTTAGGGTCCAGGTGAGGGTACGACAACGCTTTAGGGGGAGCGTACGTGTGAGGGCGCGGGTTAGTGTCAGCGTACGGGTTAGGATTAGGGGACGGGTGAGGGTCAGGCTTCGGGGAAGGGTTAGGGTTAGGGTTCGGGCTAGGGTTAGGGTTAGGGGACGGGGACGGTTTAGGGTCCAGGTGAGGGTACGACAACGCTTTAGGGGGAGCGTACGTGTGAGGGCGTGGGTTAGTGTCAGCGTACGGGTTAGGATTAGGGGACGGTTGAGGGTCAGGCTTCGGGGAAGGGTTAGGGTTAGGGTTCGGGCTAGGGTTAGGGTTAGGGGACGGGGACGGTTTAGGGTCCAGGTGAGGGTACGACAACGCTTTAGGGGGAGCGTACGTGTTAGGGCGCGGGTTAGCGTCAGCGTACGGGTTAGGATTAGGGGATGGGTGAGGGTCAGGCTTCGGGGAAGGGTTAGGGTTAGGGTTCGGGCTAGGGTTAGGGTTAGGGGACGGGGACGGTTTAGGGTCCAGGTGAGGGTACGACAACGCTTTAGGGGGAGCGTACGTGTGAGGGCGCGGGTTAGCGTCAGCGTACGGGTTAGGATTAGGGGACGGGTGAGGGTCAGGCTTCGGGGAAGGGTTAGGGTTAGGGTTCGGGCTAGGGTTAGGGTTAGGGGACGGGGACGGTTTAGGGTCCAGGTGAGGGTACGACAACGCTTTAGGGGGAGCGTACGTGTGAGGGTGCGGGTTAGCGTCAGCGTACGGGTTAGGATTAGGGGACGGGTGAGGGTCAGGCTTCGGGGAAGGGTTAGGGTTAGGGTTCGGGCTAGGGTTAGGGTTAGGGGACGGGGACGGTTTAGGGTCCAGGTGAGGGTACGACAAGCTTTAGGGGGAGCGTACGTGTGAGGGCGCGGTTTAGCGTCAGCGTACGGGTTAGAATTAGGGGACGGGTGAGGGTCAGGCTTCGGGGAAGGGTTAGGGTTAGGGTTCGGGCTAGGGTTAGGGTTATGGGACGGGGATGGTTTAGGGTCCAGGTGAGGGTACGACAAGGCTTTAGGGGGAGCGTACGTGTGAGGGCGCGGGTTAGCGTCAGCGTACGGGTTAGGATTAGGGGACGGGTGAGGGTCAGGCTTCGGTGAAGGGTTAGGGTTAGGGTTCAGGCTAGGGTTAGGGTTAGGGGACGGGGACGGTTTAGGGTCCAGGTGAGGGTACGACAACGCTTTAGGGGGAGCGTACGTGTGAGGGCACGGGTTAGCGGCAGCGTACGGGTTAGGATTAGGGGACGGGTGAGGGTCAGGCTTCGGGGAAGGGTTAGGGTTAGGGTTCGGGCTAGGGTTAGGGTTAGGGGACGGGGACGGTTTAGGGTCCAGGTGAGGGTACGACGACGCTTTAGGGGGAGCGTACGTGTGAGGGCGCGGGTTAGCGTCAGCGTACGGGTTAGGATTAGGGGACGGGTGAGGGTCAGGCTTCGGGGAAGGGTTAGGGTTAGGGTTCGGGCTAGGGTTAGGGTTAGGGGACGGGGACGGTTTAGGGTCCAGGTGAGGGTACGACAACGCTTTAGGGGGAGCGTACGTGTGAGGGCGCGGGTTAGCGTGAGCGTACGGGTTAGGATTACGGGACGGGTGAGGGTCAGGCTTCGGGGAAGGGTTAGGGTTAGGGTTCGGGCTGGGTTAGGGTTAGGGGACGGGGACGGTTTAGGGTCCAGGTGAGGGTACGACAACGCTTTAGGGGGAGCGTACGTGTGAGGGCGCGGGTTAGTGTCAGCGTACGGGTTAGGATTAGGGGACGGGTGAGGGTCAGCCTTCGGGGAAGGGTTAGGGTTAGGGTTCTGGCTAGGGTTAGGGTTAGGGGACGGGGACGGTTTAGGGTCCAGGTGAGGGTACGACAATGCTTTAGGGGGAGCGTACGTGTGAGGGCGCGGGTTAGTGTCAGCGTACGGGTTAGGATTAGGGGACGGGTGAGGGTCAGGCTTCGGGGCAGGGTTAGGGTTAGGGTTCGGCTAGGGTTAGGGTTAGGGGACGGGGACGGTTTAGGGTCCAGGTGAGGGTACGACAACGCTTTAGGGGGAGCGAACATGTGAGGGCGCGGGTTAGTGTCAGCGTACGGGTTAGGATTAGGGGACGGGTGAGGGTCAGGCTTCGGGGCAGGGTTAGGGTTAGGGTTCGGGCTAGGGTTAGGGTTAGGGGACGGGGACGGTTTAGGGTCCAGGTGAGGGTACGACAACGCTTTACGGGGAGCGTACGTGTGAGGGCGCGGGTTAGTGTCAGCGTATGGGTTAGGATTAGGGGACGGGTGAGGGTCAGGCTTCGGGGCAGGGTTAGGGTTAGGGTTCGGCTAGGGTTAGGGTTAGGGGACGGGGACGGTTTAGGGTCCAGGTGAGGGTACGACAACGCTTTAGGGGGAGCGTACGTGTGAGGGCGCGGGTTAGTGTCAGCGTACGGGTTAGGATTAGGGGACGGGTGAGGGTCAGGCTTCGGGGAAGGGTTAGGGTTAGGGTTCGGGCTAGGGTTAGGGTTAGGGGACGGGGACGGTTTAGGGTCCAGGTGAGGGTACGACAACGCTTTAGGGGGATCGTACTTGTGAGGGCGCGGGTTAGTGTCAGCGTACGGGTTAGGATTAGGGGACGGGTGAGGGTCAGGCTTCGGGGAAGGGTTAGGGTTAGGGTTCGGGCTAGGGTTAGGGTTAGGGGACGGGGACGGTTTAGGGTCCAGGTGAGGGTACGACAACGATTTAGGGGGAGCGTACGTGTGAGGGCGCGGGTTAGCGTCAGCGTACGTGTTAGGATTAGGGGACGGGTGAGGGTCAGGCTTCGGGGAAGGGTTAGGGTTAGGGTTCGGGCTAGGGTTAGGGTTAGGGGACGGGGACGGTTTAGGGTCCAGGTGAGGGTACGACAACGCTTTAGGGGGAGCGTACGTGTGAGGGCGCGGGTTAGCGTCAGCATACGGGTTAGGATTAGGGGACGGGTGAGGGTCAGGCTTCGGGGAAGGGTTAGGGTTAGGGTTCGGGCTAGGGTTAGGGTTAGGGGACGGGAACGGTTTAGGGTCCAGGTGAGGGTACGACAACGCTTTAGGGGGAGCGTACGTGTGAGGGCGTGGGTTAGCGTCAGCGTACGGGTTAGGATTAGGGGACTGGTGAGGGTCAGGCTTCGGGGAAGGGTTAGGGTTAGGGTTCGGGCTAGGGTTAGGGTTAGGGGACGGGGACGGTTTAGGGTCCAGGTGAGGGTACGACAACGCTTTAGGGGGAGCGTACGTGTGAGGGCGCGGTTTAGCGTCAGCGTACGGTTTAGGATTAGGGGACGGGTGAGGGTCAGGCTTCGGGGAAGGGTTAGGGTTAGGGTTCGGGCTAGGTTTAGGGTTAGGGGACGGGGACGGTTTAGGGTCCAGGTGAGGGTACGACAACGCTTTAGGGGGAGCGTACGTGTGAGGGCGCGGGTTAGCGTCAGCGTACGGGTTAGGATTAGGGGACGGGTGAGGGTCAGGCTTCGGGGAAGGTTTAGGGTTAGGGTTCGGGCTAGGGTTAGAGTTAGGGGACGGGGACGGTTTAGGGTCCAGGTGAGGGTACGACAACGCTTTAGGGGGAGCGTACGTGTGAGGGCGCGGGTTAGCGTCAGCGTACGGGTTAGGATTAGGGGACGGGTGAGGGTCAGGCTTCGGGGAAGGGTTAGGGTTAGGGTTCGGGCTAGGGTTAGGATTAGGGGACGGGGACGGTTTAGGGTCCAGGTGAGGGTACGACAACGCTTTAGGGGGAGCGTACGTGTGATGGCGCGGTTTAGCGTCAGCGTACGGGTTAGGATTAGGGGACGGGTGAGGGTCAGGCTTCGGGGAAGGGTTAGGGTTAGGGTTCGGGCTAGGGTTAGGGTTAGGGGACGGGGACGGTTTAGGGTCCAGGTGAGGGTACGACAACGCTTTAGGGGGAGCGTACGTGTGAGGGCGCGGGTTAGCGTCAGCGTACGGGTTAGGATTAGGGGACGGGTGAGGGTCAGGCTTCGGGGAAGGGTTAGGGTTAGGGTTCGGGCTAGGGTTAGGGTTAGGGGATGGGGACGGTTTAGGGTCCAGGTGAGGGTACGACAACGCTTTAGGGGGAGCGTACGTGTGAGGGCGTGGGTTAGCGTCAGCGTACGGGTTAGGATTAGGGGACGGGTGAGGGTCAGGCTTCGGGGAAGGGTTAGGGTTAGGGTTTGGGCTAGGGTTAGGGTTAGGGGACGGGGACGGTTTAGGGTCCAGGTGAGGGTACGACAACGCTTTAGGGGGAGCGTACGTGTGAGGGCGCGGGTTAGCGTCAGCGTACGGGTTAGGATTAGGGGACGGGTGAGGGTCAGGCTTCGGGGAAGGGTTAGGGTTAGGGTTCGGGCTAGGGTTAGGGTTAGGGGACGGGGACGGTTTAGGGTCCAGGTGAGGGTACGACAACGCTTTAGGGGGAGCGTACGTGTGAGGGCACGGGTTAGCGTCAGCATACGGGTTAGGATTAGGGGACGGGTGAGGGTCAGGCTTCGGGGAAGGGTTAGGGTTAGGGTTCGGGCTAGGGTTAGGGTTAGGGGACGGGGACGGTTTAGGGTCCAGGTGAGGGTACGACAACGCTTTACGGGGAGCGTACGTGTGAGGGCGCGGGTTAGTGTCAGCGTACGGGTTAGGATTAGGGGACGGGTGAGGGTCAGGCTTCGGGGAAGGGTTAGGGTTAGGGTTCGGGCTAGGGTTAGGGTTAGGGGACGGGGACGGTTTAGGGTCCAGGTGAGGGTACGACAACGCTTTAGGGGGAGCGTACGTGTGAGGGCGCGGGTTAGTGTCAGCTTACGGGTTAGGATTAGGGGACGGGTGAGGGTCAGGCTTCGGGGAAGGGTTAGGGTTAGGGTTCGGGCTAGGGTTAGGGTTAGGGGACAGGGACGGTTTAGGGTCCAGGTGAGGGTAAGACAACGCTTTAGGGGGAGCGTACGTGTGAGGGCGCGGGTTAGTGTCAGCGTACGGGTTAGGATTAGGGGACGGGTGAGGGTCAGGCTTCGGGGAAGGGTTAGGGTTAGGGTTCGGGCTAGGGTTAGGGTTAGGGGACGGGGACGGTTTAGGGTCCAGGTGAGGGTATGACAACGCTTTAGGGGGAGCGTACGTGTGAGGGCGCGGGTTAGTGTCAGCGTACGGGTTAGGATTAGGGGACGGGTGAGGGTCAGGCTTCGGGGAAGGGTTAGGGTTAGGGTTCGGGCTAGGGTTAGGGTTAGGGGACGGGGACGGTTTAGGGTCCAGGTGAGGGTACGACAACGCTTTAGGGGGAGCGTACGTGTGAGGGCGCGGGTTAGTGTCAGCGTACGGGTTAGGATTAGGGGACGGGTGAGGGTCAGGCTTCGGGGAAGGGTTAGGGTTAGGGTTCGGGCTAGGGTTAGGGTTAGGGGACGGGGACGGTTTAGGGTCCAGGTGAGGGTATGACAACGCTTTAGGGGGAGCGTACGTGTGAGGGCGCGGGTTAGTGTCAGCGTACGGGTTAGGATTAGGGGACGGGTGAGGGTCAGGCTTCGGGGAAGGGTTAGGGTTAGGGTTCGGGCTAGGGTTAGGGTTAGGGGACGGGGACGGTTTAGGGTCCAGGTGAGGGTACGACAACGCTTTAGGGGGAGCATACGTGTGAGGGCGCGGGTTAGTGTCAGCGTACGGGTTAGGATTAGGGGACGGGTGAGGGTCAGGCTTCGGGGAAGGGTTAGGGTTAGGGTTCGGGCTAGGGTTAGGGTTAGGGGACGGGGACGGTTTAGGGTCCAGGTGAGGGTACGACAACGCTTTAGGGGGAGCGTATGTGTGAGGGCGCGGGTTAGTGTCAGCGTACGGGTTAGGATTAGGGGACGGGTGAGGGTCAGGCTTCGGGGAAGGGTTAGGGTTAGGGTTCGGGCTAGAGTTAGGGTTAGGGGACGGGGACGGTTTAGGGTCCAGGTGAGGGTACGACAACGCTTTAGGGGGAGCGTACGTGTGAGGGCGCGGGTTAGTGTCAGCGTACGGGTTAGGATTAGGGGACGGGTGAGGGTCATGCTTCGGGGAATGGTTAGGGTTAGGGTTCGGGCTAGGGTTAGGGTTAGGGGACGGGGACGGTTTAGGGTCCAGGTGAGGGTACGACAACGCTTTAGGGGGAGCGTACGTGTGAGGGCGCGGGTTAGTGTCAGCGTACGGGTTAGGATTAGGGGACGGGTGAGGGTCAGGCTTCGGGGAAGGGTTAGGGTTAGGGTTCGGGCTAGGGTTAGGGTTAAGGGACGGGGACGGTTTAGAGTCCAGGTGAGGGTACGACAACGCTTTAGGGGGAGCGTACGTGTGAGGGCGCGGGTTAGTGTCAGCGTACGGGTTAGGATTAGGGGACGGGTGAGGGTCAGGCTTCAGGGAAGGGTTAGGGTTAGGGTTCGGGCTAGGGTTAGGGTTAGGGGTCGGGGACGGTTTAGGGTCCAGGTGAGGGTACGACAACGCTTTAGGGGGAGCGTACGTGTGAGGGCGCGGGTTAGTGTCAGCGTACGGGTTAGGATTAGGGGACGGGTGAGGGTCAGGCTTCGGGGAAGGGTTAGGGTTAGGGTTCGGGCTATGGTTAGGGTTAGGGGACGGGGACGGTTTAGGGTCCAGGTGAGGGTACGACAACGCTTTAGGGGGAGCGTACTTGTGAGGGCGCGGGTTAGTGTCAGCGTACGGGTTAGGATTAGGGGACGGGTGAGGGTCAGGCTTCGGGGAAGGGTTAGGGTTAGGGTTCGGGCTAGGGTTAGGGTTAGGGGACGGGGACGGTTTAGGGTCCAGGTGAGGGTACGACAACGATTTAGGGGGAGCGTACGTGTGAGGGCGCGGGTTAGCGTCAGCGTACGGGTTAGGATTAGGGGACGGGTGAGGGTCAGGCTTCGGGGAAGGGTTAGGGTTAGGGTTCGGGCTAGGGTTAGGGTTAGGGGACGGGGACGGTTTAGGGTCCAGGTGAGGGTACGACAACGCTTTAGGGGGAGCGTACGTGTGAGGGCGCGGGTTAGCGTCAGCATACGGGTTAGGATTAGGGGACGGGTGAGGGTCAGGCTTCGGGGAAGGGTTAGGGTTAGGGTTCGGGCTAGGGTTAGGGTTAGGGGACGGGGACGGTTTAGGGTCCAGGTGAGGGTACGACAACGCTTTAGGGGGAGCGTACGTGTGAGGGCGCGGGTTAGTGTCAGCGTACGGGTTAGGATTAGGGGACGGGTGAGGGTCAGGCTTCGGGGAAGGGTTAGGGTTAGGGTTCGGGCTAGGGTTAGGGTTAGGGGACAGGGACGGTTTAGGGTCCAGGTGAGGGTAAGACAACGCTTTAGGGGGAGCGTACGTGTGAGGGCGCGGGTTAGTGTCAGCGTACGGGTTAGGATTAGGGGACGGGTGAGGGTCAGGCTTCGGGGAAGGGTTAGGGTTAGGGTTCGGGCTAGGGTTAGGGTTAGGGGACGGGGACGGTTTAGGGTCCAGGTGAGGGTACGACAACGCTTTAGGGGGAGCGTACGTGTGAGGGCGCGGGTTAGTGTCAGCGTACGGGTTAGGATTAGGGGACGGGTGAGGGTCAGGCTTCGGGGAAGGGTTAGGGTTAGGGTTCGGGCTAGGGTTAGGGTTAGGGGACGGGGACGGTTTAGGGTCCAGGTGAGGGTACGACAACGCTTTAGGGGGAGCGTACGTGTGAGGGCGCGGGTTAGTGTCAGCGTACGGGTTAGGATTAGGGGACGGGTGAGGGTCAGGCTTCGGGGAAGGGTTAGGGTTAGGGTTCGGGCTAGGGTTAGGGTTAGGGGACGGGGACGGTTTAGGGTCCAGGTGAGGGTACGACAACGCTTTAGGGGGAGCATACGTGTGAGGGCGCGGGTTAGTGTCAGCGTACGGGTTAGGATTAGGGGACGGGTGAGGGTCAGGCTTCGGGGAAGGGTTAGGGTTAGGGTTCGGGCTAAGGTTAGGGTTAGGGGACGGGGACGGTTTAGGGTCCAGGTGAGGGTAAGACAACGCTTTAGGGGGAGCGTATGTGTGAGGGCGCGGGTTAGTGTCAGCGTACGGGTTAGGATTAGGGGACGGGTGAGGGTCAGGCTTCGGGGAAGGGTTAGGGTTAGGGTTCGGGCTAGGGTTAGGGTTAGGGGACGGGGACGGTTTAGGGTCCAGGTGAGGGTACGACAACGCTTTAGGAGGAGCGTACGTGTGAGGGCGCGGGTTAGTGTCAGCGTACGGGTTAGGATTAGGGGACGGGTGAGGGTCAGGCTTCGGGGAACGGTTAGGGTTAGGGTTCGGGCTAGAGTTAGGGTTAGGGGACGGGGACGGTTTAGGGTCCAGGTGAGGGTACGACAACGCTTTAGGGGGAGCGTACGTGTGAGGGCGCGGGTTAGTGTCAGCGTACGGGTTAGGATTAGGGGACGGGTGAGGGTCAGGCTTCGGGGAAGGGTTAGGGTTAGGGTTCGGGCTAGGGTTAGGGTTAGGGGACGGGGACGGTTTAGGGTCCAGGTGAGGGTACGACAACGCTTTAGGGGGAGCGTACGTGTGAGGGCGCGGGTTAGTGTCAGCGTACGGGTTAGGATTAGGGGACGGGTGAGGGTCAGGCTTCGGGGAAGGGTTAGGGTTAGGGTTCGGGCTAGGGTTAGGGTTAAGGGACGGGGACGGTTTAGGGTCCAGGTGAGGGTACGACAACGCTTTAGGGGGAGCGTACGTGTGAGGGCGCGGGTTAGTGTCAGCGTACGGGTTAGGATTAGGGGACGGGTGAGGGTCAGGCTTCAGGGAAGGGTTAGGGTTAGGGTTCGGGCTAGGGTTAGGGTTAGGGGTCGGGGACGGTTTAGGGTCCAGGTGAGGGTACGACAACGCTTTAGGGGGAGCGTACGTGTGAGGGCGCGGGTTAGTGTCAGCGTACGGGTTAGGATTAGGGGACGGGTGAGGGTCAGGCTTCGGGGAAGGGTTAGGGTTAGGGTTCGGGCTATGGTTAGGGTTAGGGGACGGGGACGGTTTAGGGTCCAGGTGAGGGTACGACAACGCTTTAGGGGGAGCGTACGTGTGAGGGCGCGGGTTAGCGTCAGCATACGGGTTAGGATTAGGGGACGGGTGAGGGTCAGGCTTCGGGGAAGGGTTAGGGTTAGGGTTCGGGCTAGGGTTAGGGTTAGGGGACGGGGACGGTTTAGGGTCCAGGTGAGGGTACGACAACGCTTTAGGGGGAGCGTACGTGTGAGGGCGCGGGTTAGCGTCAGCGTACGGGTTAGGATTTGGGGACGGGTGAGGGTCAGGCTTCGGGGAAGGGTTAGGGTTAGGGTTCGGGCTAGGGTTAGGGTTAAGGGACGGGGACGGTTTAGGGTCCAGGTGAGGGTACGACAACGCTTTAGGGGGAGCGTACGTGTGAGGGAGCGGGTTAGTGTCAGCGTACGGGTTAGGATTAGGGGACGGGTGAGGGTCAGGCTTCGGGGAAGGGTTAGGGTTAGGGTTCGGGCTAGGGTTAGGGTTAGGGGACGGGGACGGTTGAGGGTCCAGGTGAGGGTACGACAACGCTTTAGGGGGAGCGTACGTGTGAGGGTGCGGGTTAGCGTCAGCGTACGGGTTAGGATTAGGGGACGGGTGAGGGTCAGGCTTCGGGGAAGGTTTAGGGTTCGGGCTAGGGTTAGGGTTAGGGGACGGGGACGGTTTAGGGTCCAGGTGAGGGTACGACAACGCTTTAGGGGGAGCGTACGTGCGAGGGCGCGGGTTAGCGTCAGCGTACGGGTTAGGATTAGGGCACGGGTGAGGGTCAGGCTTCGGGGAAGGGTTAGGGTTAGGGTTCGGGCTAGGGTTAGGGTTAGGGGACGGGGACGGTTTAGGGTCCAGGTGAGGGTATGACAACGCTTTAGGGGGAGCGTACGTGTGATGGCGCGGGTTAGTGTCAGCGTACGGGTTAGGATTAGGGGACGGGTGAGGGTCAGGCTTCGGGGAAGGGTTAGGGTTAGGGTTCGGGCTAGGGTTAGGGTTAGGGGACGGGGACGGTTTAGGGTCCAGGTGAGGGTACGACAACGCTTTAGGGGGAGCATACGTGTGAGGGCGCGGGTTAGTGTCAGCGTACGGGTTAGGATTAGGGGACGGGTGAGGGTCAGGCTTCGGGGAAGGGTTAGGGTTAGGGTTCGGGCTAGGGTTAGGGTTAGGGGACGGGGACGGTTTAGGGTCCAGGTGAGGGTACGACAATGCTTTAGGGGGAGCGTATGTGTGAGGGCGCGGGTTAGTGTCAGCGTACGGGTTAGGATTAGGGGACGGGTGAGGGTCAGGCTTCGGGGAAGGGTTAGGGTTAGGGTTCGGGCTAGGGTTAGGGTTAGGGGACCGGGATGGTTTAGGGTCCAGGTGAGGGTACGACAACGCTTTAGTGGGAGCGTACGTGTGAGGGCGCGGGTTAGTGTCAGCGTACGGGTTAGGATTAGGGGACGGGTGAGGGTCAGGCTTCGGGGAACGGTTAGGGTTAGGGTTCGGGCTAGAGTTAGGGTTAGGGGACGGGGACGGTTTAGGGTCCAGGTGAGGGTACGACAACGCTTTAGGGGGAGCGTACGTGTGAGGGCGCGGGTTAGTGTCAGCGTACGGGTTAGGATTAGGGGACGGGTGAGGGTCAGGCTTCGGGGAAGTGTTAGGGTTAGGGTTCGGGCTAGGGTTAGGGTTAGGGGACGGGGACGGTTTAGGGTCCAGGTGAGGGTACGACAACGCTTTAGGGGGAGCGTACGTGTGAGGGCGCGGGTTAGTGTCAGCGTACGGGTTAGGATTAGGGGACGGGTGAGGGTCAGGCTTCGGGGAAGTGTTAGGGTTAGGGTTCGGGCTAGGGTTAGGGTTAAGGGACGGGGACGGTTTAGGGTCCAGGTGAGGGTACGACAACGCTTTAGGGGGAGCGTACGTGTGAGGGCGCGGGTTAGTGTCAGCGTACGGGTTAGGATTAGGGGACGGGTGAGGGTCAGGCTTCAGGGAAGTGTTAGGGTTAGGGTTCGGGCTAGGGTTAGGGTTAGGGGTCGGGGACGGTTTAGGGTCCAGGTGAGGGTACGACAACGCTTTAGGGGGAGCGTACGTGTGGGGGCGCGGGTTAGTGTCAGCGTACGGGTTAGGATTAGGGGACGGGTGAGGGTCAGGCTTCGGGGAAGGGTTAGGGTTAGGGTTCGGGCTATGGTTAGGGTTAGGGGACGGGGACGGTTTAGGGTCCAGGTGAGGGTACGACAACGCTTTAGGGGGAGCGTACTTGTGAGGGCGCGTGTTAGTGTCAGCGTACGGGTTAGGATTAGGGGACGGGTGAGGGTCAGGCTTCGGGGAAGTGTTAGGGTTAGGGTTCGGGCTAGGGTTAGGGTTAGGGGACGGGGACGGTTTAGGGTCCAGGTGAGGGTACGACAACGATTTAGGGGGAGCGTACGTGTGAGGGCGCGGGTTAGCGTCAGCGTACGGGTTAGGATTAGGGGACGGGTGAGGGTCAGGCTTCGGGGAAGGGTTAGGGTTAGGGTTCGGGCTAGGGTTAGGGTTAGGGGACGGGGACGGTTTAGGGTCCAGGTGAGGGTACGACAACGCTTTAGGGGGAGCGTACGTGTGAGGGCGCGGGTTAGCGTCAGCATACGGGTTAGGATTAGGGGACGGGTGAGGGTCAGGCTTCGGGGAAGGGTTAGGGTTAGGGTTCGGGCTAGGGTTAGGGTTAGGGGACGGGGACGGTTTAGGGTCCAGGTGAGGGTACGACAACGCTTTAGGGGGA
>NW_027207446.1:300000-379758 GCF_963455315.2 Globicephala melas | reverse complement strand
TCCCCCCCCCCCCGGTCAAAAGGGCCATCTGAAAAAAGTGTAAAATCCAGAAAGGCAGGACAGGCCATGGAGAACTGGGAGCCTTGTTATGCTGATGGGCGGGATGTCAATTGCCAACAGACACTCGGGAGAAGTGTATGGTGTTTCCTGAAACATCTAAAAAACAAAGCAACAGAGCCTAGGGCACTTCCACTTATGGTCCTATAGCTTAGGGAAATTAAAATCAAAAAGATACAGCCACCCCAATGTTTGGGACGCCTCTGTTTACAAGAACCTCGTTTACCGTACAAGTTCAATATCACAGAAAGTGAAAAATGGATAAAGAACTTGTGGTACTTACGTACAATGCAGTATCACTCAGCAGTGAAATCTATGTCATCAGGCCCGTAGCAGCACAATGAGTGGATTCAGGTACGATGATTCTAACTGAAATAAGTCACACAGAAAAAGAAACATCATAAGATATCAGTAATACACGGAATGTAAACTTGGCTACACAGGAACTGAATTACAGAACAGAACAGGGTCTCAAATTTAGAAAACCAACTTATGCTTGTTTAAGGGTAAAGGTGAGTTGGGGTGCTGCATAAAACCAGAGATTGAAATGAGCACAGATAAAGTTCCTTAAGCCAAATATGGAATAGACAAGAGCTACTCCTTGCTCAACGAAATGGACTCAACACCGCATATTAAACGCCTAAGAATGTACCTGACTCTTAAGTATCTTAAAACCTATGGATTGCTATGTCTCCGAAAGAGAATCAAGCATGTGTACAGGGACATAACCGCAGCAGTGATAGGATTGGAGAGGTTCGGTGAGCAAATGAAGACCCTTTGAAGTCATATTGCATGGTACCCATTCCACGGGTTTCAACTACCCAGGTTTAAGGTATTCTTCCTTCAGCTAAAACATGCATGTGGAACCTAGAGTATGATCAACCATGTGATCGGGAGACGTGTTCAAATATGTCTCAGTTTTCGTACCCTGGTACTCGGGTGCAACATTCCAGACGCTTTACTAACACTCTCCCGACTTGGAGAGTCAGTCCCTTTAACCTCCTGTTTGGCCCAGTTTGCAATTTCTGCGGAAGATGAACAGGAATAGCGAGAACCAATGAGAGACTAGCTGGAGGTGTCTGGACGGGCAAATTTAACTCTCATTTCCCACCAGGAAGAGGAAATAACCAAAGGCTCAGCGTGCCGTGCCGGAACCAGATTAGGGCCTGAAGCCATCCTGCGGTGTTGCGGCCAGCTCACAAGAAAACGAGTTGAAGAAAGGAGCTCAGGGGCACTGTAATTCACAAACCTGCAGAGTTATAAATGACAACTATCGTCCAAAAATATACTGAAGTAAGGCTGCCAAGAGGACTTGAAAGCGGGGCAGAATTGCAGGAAACCGATTTCAGGAGGTAGACTGGAATTGCATTGAAAGCATAGGAAAAGAGGCAGAACGTCCACAATGATGCACTTGGCCAAAAAGGGCGTATGCGTTTTTTCCTGAATATATTCAGGAAAAAACGCATACGCCCTTTTTGGCCAACCAAGCAAGCTTGCAAAGGAAATCTGCACTACAATGAAGTCTCACTTCCCCCCGGTCAAAAGGGCCATCTGAAAAAAGTGTAAAATCCAGAAAGGCAGGACAGGCCATGGAGAACTGGGAGCCTTGTTATGCTGATGGGCGGGATGTCAATTGCCAACAGACACTCGGGAGAAGTGTATGGTGTTTCCTGAAACATCTAAAAAACAAAGCAACAGAGCCTAGGGCACTTCCACTTATGGTCCTATAGCTTAGGGAAATTAAAATCAAAAAGATACAGCCACCCCAATGTTTGGGACGCCTCTGTTTACAAGAACCTCGTTTACCGTACAAGTTCAATATCACAGAAAGTGAAAAATGGATAAAGAACTTGTGGTACTTACGTACAATGCAGTATCACTCAGCAGTGAAATCTATGTCATCAGGCCCGTAGCAGCACAATGAGTGGATTCAGGTACGATGATTGTAACTGAAATAAGTCACACAGAAAAAGAAACATCATAAGATATCAGTAATACACGGAATGTAAACTTGGCTACACAGGAACTGAATTACAGAACAGAACAGGGTCTCAAATTTAGAAAACCAACTTATGCTTGTTTAAGGGTAAAGGTGAGTTGGGGTGCTGCATAAAACCAGAGATTGAAATGAGCACAGATAAAGTTCCTTAAGTCAAATATGGAATAGACAAGAGCTACTCCTTGCTCAACGAAATGGACTCAACACCGCATATTAAACGCCTAAGAATGTACCTGACTCTTAAGTATCTTAAAACCTATGGATTGCTATGTCTCCAAAAGAGAATCAAGCATGTGTACAGGGACATAACCGCAGCAGTGATAGGATTGGAGAGGTTCGGTGAGCAAATGAAGACCCTTTGAAGTCATATTGCATGGTACCCATTCCACGGGTTTCAACTACCCAGGTTTAAGGTATTCTTCCTTCAGCTAAAACATGCATGTGGAACCTAGAGTATGATCAACCATGTGATCGGGAGACGTGTTCAAATATGTCTCAGTTTTCGTACCCTGGTACTCGGGTGCAACATTCCAGACGCTTTACTAACACTCTCCCGACTTGGAGAGTCAGTCCCTTTAACCTCCTGTTTGGCCCAGTTTGCAATTTCTGCGGAAGATGAACAGGAATAGCGAGAACCAATGAGAGACTAGCTGGAGGTGTCTGGACGGGCAAATTTAACTCTCATTTCCCACCAGGAAGGGGAAATAACCAAAGGCTCAGCGTGCCGTGCCGGAACCAGATTAGGGCCTGAAGCCATCCTGCGGTGTTGCGGCCAGCTCACAAGAAAACGAGTTGAAGAAAGGAGCTCAGGGGCACTGTAATTCACAAACCTGCAGAGTTATAAATGACAACTATCGTCCAAAAATATACTGAAGTAAGGCTGCCAAGAGGACTTGAAAGCGGGGCAGAATTGCAGGAAACCGATTTCAGGAGGTAGACTGGAATTGCATTGAAAGCATAGGAAAAGAGGCAGAACGTCCACAATGATGCACTTGGTCAAAAAGGGCGTATGCGTTTTTTCCTGAATATATTCAGGAAAAAACGCATACGCCCTTTTTGGCCAACCAAGCAAGCTTGCAAAGGAAATCTGCACTACAATGAAGTCTCACTTCCCCCCGGTCAAAAGGGCCATCTGAAAAAAGTGTAAAATCCAGAAAGGCAGGACAGGCCATGGAGAACTGGGAGCCTTGTTATGCTGATGGGCGGGATGTAAACTGCCAACAGACACTCCGGAGAAGTGTATGGTGTTTACTGAAACATCTAAAAAACAAAGCAACAGAGCCTAGGGCACTTCCACTTATGGTCCTATAGCTTAGGGAAATTAAAATCAAAAAGACACAGCCACCCCAAAGTTTGGGATGCCTCTGTTTACAAGAACCTCGTTTACCGTACAAGTTCAATATCACAGAAAGTGAAAAATGGATAAAGAACTTGTGGTACTTACGTACAATGCAGTATCACTCAGCAGTGAAATCTATGTCATCAGGCCCGTAGCAGCACAATGAGTGGATTCAGGTACGATGATTCTAACTGAAATAAGTCACACAGAAAAAGAAACATCATAAGATATCAGTAATACACGGAATGTAAACTTGGCTACACAGGAACTGAATTACAGAACAGAACAGGGTCTCAAATTTAGAAAACCAACTTATGCTTGTTTAAGGGTAAAGGTGAGTTGGGGTGCTGCATAAAACCAGAGATTGAAATGAGCACAGATAAAGTTCCTTAAGCCAAATATGGAATAGACAAGAGCTACTCCTTGCTCAACGAAATGGACTCAACACCGCATATTAAACGCCTAAGAATGTACCTGACTCTTAAGTATCTTAAAACCTATGGATTGCTATGTCTCCGAAAGAGAATCAAGCATGTGTACAGGGACATAACCGCAGCAGTGATAGGATTGGAGAGGTTCGGTGAGCAAATGAAGACCCTTTGAAGTCATATTGCATGGTACCCATTCCACGGGTTTCAACTACCCAGGTTTAAGGTATTCTTCCTTCAGCTAAAACATGCATGTGGAACCTAGAGTATGATCAACCATGTGATCGGGAGACGTGTTCAAATATGTCTCAGTTTTCGTACCCTGGTACTCGGGTGCAACATTCCAGACGCTTTACTAACACTCTCCCGACTTGGAGAGTCAGTCCCTTTAACCTCCTGTTTGGCCCAGTTTGCAATTTCTGCGGAAGATGAACAGGAATAGCGAGAACCAATGAGAGACTAGCTGGAGGTGTCTGGACGGGCAAATTTAACTCTCATTTCCCACCAGGAAGAGGAAATAACCAAAGGCTCAGCGTGCCGTGCCGGAACCAGATTAGGGCCTGAAGCCATCCTGCGGTGTTGCGGCCAGCTCACAAGAAAACGAGTTGAAGAAAGGAGCTCAGGGGCACTGTAATTCACAAACCTGCAGAGTTATAAATGACAACTATCGTCCAAAAATATACTGAAGTAAGGCTGCCAAGAGGACTTGAAAGCGGGGCAGAATTGCAGGAAACCGATTTCAGGAGGTAGACTGGAATTGCATTGAAAGCATAGGAAAAGAGGCAGAACGTCCACAATGATGCACTTGGCCAAAAAGGGCGTATGCGTTTTTTCCTGAATATATTCAGGAAAAAACGCATACGCCCTTTTTGGCCAACCAAGCAAGCTTGCAAAGGAAATCTGCACTACAATGAAGTCTCACTTCCCCCCGGTCAAAAGGGTCATCTGAAAAAAGTGTAAAATCCAGAAAGGCAGGACAGGCCATGGAGAACTGGGAGCCTTGTTATGCTGATGGGCGGGATGTAAATTGCCAACAGACACTCGGGATAAGTGTATGGTGTTTCCTGAAACATCTAAAAAACAAAGCAACAGAGCCTAGGGCACTTCCACTTATGGTCCTATAGCTTAGGGAAATTAAAATCAAAAAGATACAGCCACCCCACAGTTTGGGACGCCTCTGTTTACAAGAACCTCGTTTACCGTACAAGTTCAATATCACAGAAAGTGAAAAATGGATAAAGAACTTGTGGTACTTACGTACAATGCAGTATCACTCAGCAGTGAAATCTATGTCATCAGGCCCGTAGCAGCACAATGAGTGGATTCAGGTACGATGATTCTAACTGAAATAAGTCACACAGAAAAAGAAACATCATAAGATATCAGTAATACACGGAATGTAAACTTGGCTACACAGGAACTGAATTACAGAACAGAACAGGGTCTCAAATTTAGAAAACCAACTTATGCTTGTTTAAGGGGAAAGGTGAGTTGGGGTGCTGCATAAAACCAGAGATTGAAATGAGCACAGATAAAGTTCCTTAAGCCAAATATGGAATAGACAAGAGCTACTCCTTGCTCAACGAAATGGACTCAACACCGCATATTAAACGCCTAAGAATGTACCTGACTCTTAAGTATCTTAAAACCTATGGATTGCTATGTCTCCGAAAGAGAATCAAGCATGTGTACAGGGACATAACCGCAGCAGTGATAGGATTGGAGAGGTTCGGTGAGCAAATGAAGACCCTTTGAAGTCATATTGCATGGTACCCATTCCACGGGTTTCAACTACCCAGGTTTAAGGTATTCTTCCTTCAGCTAAAACATGCATGTGGAACCTAGAGTATGATCAACCATGTGATCGGGAGACGTGTTCAAATATGTCTCAGTTTTCGTACCCTGGTACTCGGGTGCAACATTCCAGACGCTTTACTAACACTCTCCCGACTTGGAGAGTCAGTCCCTTTAACCTCCTGTTTGGCCCAGTTTGCAATTTCTGCGGAAGATGAACAGGAATAGCGAGAACCAATGAGAGGCTAGCTGGAGGTGTCTGGACGGGCAAATTTAACTCTCATTTCCCACCAGGAAGAGGAAATAACCAAAGGCTCAGCGTGCCGTGCCGGAACCAGATTAGGGCCTGAAGCCATCCTGCAGTGTTGCGGCCAGCTCACAAGAAAACGAGTTGAAGAAAGGAGCTCAGGGGCACTGTAATTCACAAACCTGCAGAGTTATAAATGACAACTATCGTCCAAAAATATACTGAAGTAAGGCTGCCAAGAGGACTTGAAAGCGGGGCAGAATTGCAGGAAACCGATTTCAGGAGGTAGACTGGAATTGCATTGAAAGCATAGGAAAAGAGGCAGAACGTCCACAATGATGCACTTGGCCAAAAAGGGCGTATGCGTTTTTTCCTGAATATATTCAGGAAAAAACGCATACGCCCTTTTTGGCCAACCAAGCAAGCTTGCAATGGAAATCTACACTACAATGAAGTCTCACTTCCCCCCGGTCAAAAGGGCCATCTGAAAAAAGTGTAAAATCCAGAAAGGCAGGACAGGCCATGGAGAACTGGGAGCCTTGTTATGCTGATGGGCGGGATGTACATTGCCAACAGACACTCGGGAGAAGTGTATGGTGTTTCCTGAAACATCTAAAAAACAAAGCAACAGAGCCTAGGGCACTTCCACTTATGGTCCTATAGCTTAGGGAAATTAAAATCAAAAAGATACAGCCACCCCAATGTTTGGGACGCCTCTGTTTACAAGAACCTCGTTTACCGTACAAGTTCAATATCACAGAAAGTGAAAAATGGATAAAGAACTTGTGGTACTTACGTACAATGCAGTATCACTCAGCAGTGAAATCTATGTCATCAGGCCCGTAGCAGCACAATGAGTGGATTCAGGTACGATGATTCTAACTGAAATAAGTCACACAGAAAAAGAAACATCATAAGATATCAGTAATACACGGAATGTAAACTTGGCTACACAGGAACTGAATTACAGAACAGAACAGGGTCTCAAATTTAGAAAACCAACTTATGCTTGTTTAAGGGTAAAGGTGAGTTGGGGTGCTGCATAAAACCAGAGATTGAAATGAGCACAGATAAAGTTCCTTAAGCCAAATATGGAATAGACAAGAGCTACTCCTTGCTCAACGAAATGGACTCAACACCGCATATTAAACGCCTAAGAATGTACCTGACTCTTAAGTATCTTAAAACCTATGGATTGCTATGTCTCCGAAAGAGAATCAAGCATGTGTACAGGGACATAAACGCAGCAGTGATAGGATTGGAGAGGTTCGGTGAGCAAATGAAGACCCTTTGAAGTCATATTGCATGGTACCCATTCCACGGGTTTCAACTACCCAGGTTTAAGGTATTCTTCCTTCAGCTAAAACATGCATGTGGAACCTAGAGTATGATCAACCATGTGATCGGGAGACGTGTTCAAATATGTCTCAGTTTTCGTACCCTGGTACTCGGGTGCAACATTCCAGACGCTTTACTAACACTCTCCCGACTTGGAGAGTCAGTCCCTTTAACCTCCTGTTTGGCCCAGTTTGCAATTTCTGCGGAAGATGAACAGGAATAGCGAGAACCAATGAGAGGCTAGCTGGAGGTGTCTGGACGGGCAAATTTAACTCTCATTTCCCAACAGGAAGAGGAAATAACCAAAGGCTCAGCGTGCCGTGCCGGAACCAGATTAGGGCCTGAAGCCATCCTGCAGTGTTGCGGCCAGCTCACAAGAAAACGAGTTGAAGAAAGGAGCTCAGGGGCACTGTAATTCACAAACCTGCAGAGTTATAAATGACAACTATCGTCCAAAAATATACTGAAGTAAGGCTGCCAAGAGGACTTGAAAGCGGGGCAGAATTGCAGGAAACCGATTTCAGGAGGTAGACTGGAATTGCATTGAAAGCATAGGAAAAGAGGCAGAACGTCCACAATGATGCACTTGGCCAAAAAGGGCGTATGCGTTTTTTCCTGAATATATTCAGGAAAAAACGCATACGCCCTTTTTGGCCAACCAAGCAAGCTTGCAAAGGAAATCTGCACTACAATGAAGTCTCACTTCCCCCCCCCCCGGTCAAAAGGGCCATCTGAAAAAAGTGTAAAATCCAGAAAGGCAGGACAGGCCATGGAGAACTGGGAGCCTTGTTATGCTGATGGGCGGGATGTAAACTGCCAACAGACACTCGGGAGAAGTGTATGGTGTTTCCTGAAACATCTAAAAAACAAAGCAACAGAGCCTAGGGCACTTCCACTTATGGTCCTATAGCTTAGGGAAATTAAAATCAAAAAGATACAGCCACCCCAATGTTTGGGACGCCTCTGTTTACAAGAACCTCGTTTACCGTACAAGTTCAATATCACAGAAAGTGAAAAATGGATAAAGAACATGTGGTACTTACGTAAAATGCAGTATCACTCAGCAGTGAAATCTATGTCATCAGGCCCGTAGCAGCACAATGAGTGGATTCAGGTACGATGATTCTAACTGAAATAAGTCACACAGAAAAAGAAACATCATAAGATATCAGTAATACACGGAATGTAAACTTGGCTACACAGGAACTGAATTACAGAACAGAAAAGGGTCTCAAATTTAGAAAACCAACTTATGCTTGTTTAAGGGGAAAGGTGAGTTGGGGTGCTGCATAAAACCAGAGATTGAAATGAGCACAGATAAAGTTCCTTAAGCCAAATATGGAATAGACAAGAGCTACTCCTTGCTCAACGAAATGGACTCAACACCGCATATTAAACGCCTAAGAATGTACCTGACTCTTAAGTATCTTAAAACCTATGGATTGCTATGTCTCCGAAAGAGAATCAAGCATGTGTACAGGGACATAAACGCAGCAGTGATAGGATTGGAGAGGTTCGGTGAGCAAATGAAGACCCTTTGAAGTCATATTGCATGGTACCCATTCCACGGGTTTCAACTACCCAGGTTTAAGGTATTCTTCCTTCAGCTAAAACATGCATGTGGAACCTAGAGTATGATCAACCATGTGATCGGGAGACGTGTTCAAATATGTCTCAGTTTTCGTACCCTGGTACTCGGGTGCAACATTCCAGACGCTTTACTAACACTCTCCCGACTTGGAGAGTCAGTCCCTTTAACCTCCTGTTTGGCCCAGTTTGCAATTTCTGCGGAAGATGAACAGGAATAGCGAGAACCAATGAGAGACTAGCTGGAGGTGTCTGGACGGGCAAATTTAACTCTCATTTCCCACCAGGAAGAGGAAATAACCAAAGGCTCAGCGTGCCGTGCCGGAACCAGATTAGGGCCTGAAGCCATCCTGCGGTGTTGCGGCCAGCTCACAAGAAAACGAGTTGAAGAAAGGAGCTCAGGGGCACTGTAATTCACAAACCTGCAGAGTTATAAATGACAGCTATCGTCCAAAAATATACTGAAGTAAGGCTGCCAAGAGGACTTGAAAGCGGGGCAGAATTGCAGGAAACCGATTTCAGGAGGTAGACTGGAATTGCATTGAAAGCATAGGAAAAGAGGCAGAAGGTCCACAATGATGCACTTGGCCAAAAAGGGCGTATGCGTTTTTTCCTGAATATATTCAGGAAAAAACGCATACGCCCTTTTTGGCCAACCAAGCAAGCTTGCAAAGGAAATCTGCACTACAATGAAGTCTCACTTCCTCCCCCCCCCCGGTCAAAAGGGCCATCTGAAAAAAGTGTAAAATCCAGAAAGGCAGGACAGGCCATGGAGAACTGGGAGCCTTGTTATGCTGATGGGCGGGATGTAAATTGCCAACAGACACTCGGGAGAAGTGTATGGTGTTTCCTGAAACATCTAAAAAACAAAGCAACAGAGCCTAGGGCACTTCCACTTATGGTCCTATAGCTTAGGGAAATTAAAATCAAAAAGATACAGCCACCCCAATGTTTGGGACGCCTCTGTTTACAAGAACCTCGTTTACCGTACAAATTCAATATCACAGAAAGTGAAAAATGGATAAAGAACTTGTGGTACTTACGTACAATGCAGTATCACTCAGCAGTGAAATCTATGTCATCAGGCCCATAGCAGCACAATGAGTGGATTCAGGTACGATGATTCTAACTGAAATAAGTCACACAGAAAAAGAAACATCATAAGATATCAGTAATACACGGAATGTAAACTTGGCTACACAGGAACTGAATTACAGAACAGAACAGGGTCTCAAATTTAGAAAACCAACTTATGCTTGTTTAAGGGTAAAGGTGAGTTGGGGTGCTGCATAAAACCAGAGATTGAAATGAGCACAGATAAAGTTCCTTAAGCCAAATATGGAATAGACAAGAGCTACTCCTTGCTCAACGAAATGGACTCAACACCGCATATTAAACGCCTAAGAATGTACCTGACTCTTAAGTATCTTAAAACCTATGGATTGCTATGTCTCCGAAAGAGAATCAAGCATGTGTACAGGGACATAACCGCAGCAGTGATAGGATTGGAGAGGTTCGGTGAGCAAATGAAGACCCTTTGAAGTCATATTGCATGGTACCCATTCCACGGGTTTCAACTACCCAGGTTTAAGGTATTCTTCCTTCAGCTAAAACATGCATGTGGAACCTAGAGTATGATCAGCCATGTGATCGGGAGACGTGTTCAAATATGTCTCAGTTTTCGTACCCTGGTACTCGGGTGCAACATTCCAGACGCTTTACTAACACTCTCCCGACTTGGAGAGTCAGTCCCTTTAACCTCCTGTTTGGCCCAGTTTGCAATTTCTGCGGAAGATGAACAGGAATAGCGAGAACCAATGAGAGACTAGCTGGAGGTGTCTGGACGGGCAAATTTAACTCTCATTTCCCACCAGGAAGAGGAAATAACCAAAGGCTCAGCGTGCCGTGCCGGAACCAGATTAGGGCCTGAAGCCATCCTGCGGTGTTGCGGCCAGCTCACAAGAAAACGAGTTGAAGAAAGGAGCTCAGGGGCACTGTAATTCACAAACCTGCAGAGTTATAAATGACAGCTATCGTCCAAAAATATACTGAAGTAAGGCTGCCAAGAGGACTTGAAAGCGGGGCAGAATTGCAGGAAACCGATTTCAGGAGGTAGACTGGAATTGCATTGAAAGCATAGGAAAAGAGGCAGAAGGTCTACAATGATGCACTTGGCCAAAAAGGGCGTATGCGTTTTTTCCTGAATATATTCAGGAAAAAACGCATACGCCCTTTTTGGCCAACCAAGCAAGCTTGCAAAGGAAATCTGCACTACAATGAAGTCTCACTTCCCCCCACCCCCGGTCAAAAGGGCCATCTGAAAAAAGTGTAAAATCCAGAAAGGCAGTACAGGCCATGGAGAACTGGGAGCCTTGTTATGCTGATGGGCGGGATGTAAATTGCCAACAGACACTCGGGAGAAGTGTATCGTGTTTCCTGAAACATCTAAAAAACAAAGCAACAGAGCCTAGGGCACTTCCACTTATGGTCCTATAGCTTAGGGAAATTAAAATCAAAAAGATACAGCCACCCCAATGTTTGGGACGCCTCTGTTTACAAGAACCTCGTTTACCGTACAAGTTCAATATCACAGAAAGTGAAAAATGGATAAAGAACTTGTGGTACATACGTACAATGCAGTATCACTCAGCAGTGAAATCTATGTCATCAGGCCCGTAGCAGCACAATGAGTGGATTCAGGTACGATGATTCTAACTGAAATAAGTCACACAGAAAAAGAAACATCATAAGATATCAGTAATACACGGAATGTAAACTTGGCTACACAGGAACTGAATTACAGAACAGAACAGGGTCTCGAATTTAGAAAACCAACTTATGCTTGTTTAAGGGGAAAGGTGAGTTGGGGTGCTGCATAAAACCAGAGATTGAAATGAGCACAGATAAAGTTCCTTAAGCCAAATATGGAATAGACAAGAGCTACTCCTTGCTCAACGAAATGGACTCAACACCGCATATTAAACGCCTAAGAATGTACCTGACTCTTAAGTATCTTAAAACCTATGGATTGCTATGTCTCCGAAAGAGAATCAAGCATGTGTACAGGGACATAAACGCAGCAGTGATAGGATTGGAGAGGTTCGGTGAGCAAATGAAGACCCTTTGAAGTCATATTGCATGGTACCCATTCCACGGGTTTCAACTACCCAGGTTTAAGGTATTCTTCCTTCAGCTAAAACATGCATGTGGAACCTAGAGTATGATCAACCATGTGATCGGGAGAGGTGTTCAAATATGTCTCAGTTTTCGTACCCTGGTACTCGGGTGCAACATTCCAGACGCTTTACTAACACTCTCCCGACTTGGAGAGTCAGTCCCTTTAACCTCCTGTTTGGCCCAGTTTGCAATTTCTGCGGAAGATGAACAGGAATAGCGAGAACCAATGAGAGACTAGCTGGAGGTGTCTGGACGGGCAAATTTAACTCTCATTTCCCACCAGGAAGAGGAAATAACCAAAGGCTCAGCGTGCCGTGCCGGAACCAGATTAGGGCCTGAAGCCATCCTGCGGTGTTGCGGCCAGCTCACAAGAAAACGAGTTCAAGAAAGGAGCTCAGGGGCACTGTAATTCACAAACCTGCAGAGTTATAAATGACAGCTATCGTCCAAAAATATACTGAAGTAAGGCTGCCAAGAGGACTTGAAAGCGGGGCAGAATTGCAGGAAACCGATTTCAGGAGGTAGACTGGAATTGCATTGAAAGCATAGGAAAAGAGGCAGAAGGTCTACAATTATGCACTTGGCCAAAAAGGGCGTATGCGTTTTTTCCTGAATATATTCAGGAAAAAACGCATACGCCCTTTTTGGCCAACCAAGCAAGCTTGCAAAGGAAATCTGCACTACAATGAAGTCTCACTTCCCCCCACCCCCGGTCAAAAGGGCCATCTGAAAAAAGTGTAAAATCCAGAAAGGCAGTACAGGCCATGGAGAACTGGGAGCCTTGTTATGCTGATGGGCGGGATGTAAATTGCCAACAGACACTCGGGAGAAGTGTATCGTGTTTCCTGAAACATCTAAAAAACAAAGCAACAGAGCCTAGGGCACTTCCACTTATGGTCCTATAGCTTAGGGAAATTAAAATCAAAAAGATACAGCCACCCCAATGTTTGGGACGCCTCTGTTTACAAGAACCTCGTTTACCGTACAAGTTCAATATCACAGAAAGTGAAAAATGGATAAAGAACTTGTGGTACATACGTACAATGCAGTATCACTCAGCAGTGAAATCTATGTCATCAGGCCCGTAGCAGCACAATGAGTGGATTCAGGTACGATGATTCTAACTGAAATAAGTCACACAGAAAAAGAAACATCATAAGATATCAGTAATACACGGAATGTAAACTTGGCTACACAGGAACTGAATTACAGAACAGAACAGGGTCTCGAATTTAGAAAACCAACTTATGCTTGTTTAAGGGGAAAGGTGAGTTGGGGTGCTGCATAAAACCAGAGATTGAAATGAGCACAGATAAAGTTCCTTAAGCCAAATATGGAATAGACAAGAGCTACTCCTTGCTCAACGAAATGGACTCAACACCGCATATTAAACGCCTAAGAATGTACCTGACTCTTAAGTATCTTAAAACCTATGGATTGCTATGTCTCCGAAAGAGAATCAAGCATGTGTACAGGGACATAAACGCAGCAGTGATAGGATTGGAGAGGTTCGGTGAGCAAATGAAGACCCTTTGAAGTCATATTGCATGGTACCCATTCCACGGGTTTCAACTACCCAGGTTTAAGGTATTCTTCCTTCAGCTAAAACATGCATGTGGAACCTAGAGTATGATCAACCATGTGATCGGGAGACGTGTTCAAATATGTCTCAGTTTTCGTACCCTGGTACTCGGGTGCAACATTCCAGACGCTTTACTAACACTCTCCCGACTTGGAGAGTCAGTCCCTTTAACCTCCTGTTTGGCCCAGTTTGCAATTTCTGCGGAAGATGAACAGGAATAGCGAGAACCAATGAGAGACTAGCTGGAGGTGTCTGGACGGGCAAATTTAACTCTCATTTCCCACCAGGAAGAGGAAATAACCAAAGGCTCAGCGTGCCGTGCCGGAACCAGATTAGGGCCTGAAGCCATCCTGCGGTGTTGCGGCCAGCTCACAAGAAAACGAGTTGAAGAAAGGAGCTCAGGGGCACTGTAATTCACAAACCTGCAGAGTTATAAATGACAACTATCGTCCAAAAATATACTGAAGTAAGGCTGCCAAGAGGACTTGAAAGCGGGGCAGAATTGCAGGAAACCGATTTCAGGAGGTAGACTGGAATTGCATTGAAAGCATAGGAAAAGAGGCAGAACGTCCACAATGATGCACTTGGCCAAAAAGGGCGTATGCGTTTTTTCCTGAATATATTCAGGAAAAAACGCATACGCCCTTTTTGGCCAACCAAGCAAGCTTGCAAAGGAAATCTGCACTACAATGAAGTCTCACTTCCCCCCGGTCAAAAGGGCCATCTGAAAAAAGTGTAAAATCCAGAAAGGCAGGACAGGCCATGGAGAACTGGGAGCCTTGTTATGCTGATGGGCGGGATGTAAATTGCCAACAGACACTCGGGAGAAGTGTATGGTGTTTCCTGAAACATCTAAAAAACAAAGCAACAGAGCCTAGGGCACTTCCACTTATGGTCCTATAGCTTAGGGAAATTAAAATCAAAAAGATACAGCCACCCCAATGTTTGGGACGCCTCTGTTTACAAGAACCTCGTTTACCGTACAAGTTCAATATCACAGAAAGTGAAAAATGGATAAAGAACTTGTGGTACGTACGTACAATGCAGTATCACTCAGCAGTGAAATCTATGTCATCAGGCCCGTAGCAGCACAATGAGTGGATTCAGGTACGATGATTCTAACTGAAATAAGTCACACAGAAAAAGAAACATCATAAGATATCAGTAATACACGGAATGTAAACTTGGCTACACAGGAACTGAATTACAGAACAGAACAGGGTCTCAAATTTAGAAAACCAACTTATGCTTGTTTAAGGGGAAAGGTGAGTTGGGGTGCTGCATAAAACCAGAGATTGAAATGAGCACAGATAAAGTTCCTTAAGCCAAATATGGAATAGACAAGAGCTACTCCTTGCTCAACGAAATGGACTCAACACCGCATATTAAACGCCTAAGAATGTACCTGACTCTTAAGTATCTTAAAACCTATGGATTGCTATGTCTCCGAAAGAGAATCAAGCATGTGTACAGGGACATAAACGCAGCAGTGATAGGATTGGAGAGGTTCGGTGAGCAAATGAAGACCCTTTGAAGTCATATTGCATGGTACCCATTCCACGGGTTTCAACTACCCAGGTTTAAGGTATTCTTCCTTCAGCTAAAACATGCATGTGGAACCTAGAGTATGATCAACCATGTGATCGGGAGACGTGTTCAAATATGTCTCAGTTTTCGTACCCTGGTACTCGGGTGCAACATTCCAGACGCTTTACTAACACTCTCCCGACTTGGAGAGTCAGTCCCTTTAACCTCCTGTTTGGCCCAGTTTGCAATTTCTGCGGAAGATGAACAGGAATAGCGAGAACCAATGAGAGACTAGCTGGAGGTGTCTGGACGGGCAAATTTAACTCTCATTTCCCACCAGGAAGAGGAAATAACCAAAGGCTCAGCGTGCCGTGCCGGAACCAGATTAGGGCCTGAAGCCATCCTGCGGTGTTGCGGCCAACTCACAAGAAAAGGAGTTGAAGAAAGGAGCTCATGGGCACTGTAATTCACAAACCTGCAGAGTTATAAATGACAACTATCGTCCAAAAATATACTGAAGTAAGGCTGCCAAGACGACTTGAAAGCGGGGCAGAATTGCAGGAAACCGATTTCAGGAGGTAGACTGGAATTGCATTGAAAGCATAGGAAAAGAGGCAGAACGTCCACAATGATGCACTTGGCCAAAAAGGGCGTATGCGTTTTTTCCTGAATATATTCAGGAAAAAACGCATACGCCCTTTTTGGCCAACCAAGCAAGCTTGCAAAGGAAATCTGCACTACAATGAAGTCTCACTTCCCCCCGGTCAAAAGGGCCATCTGAAAAAAGTGTAAAATCCAGAAAGGCAGGACAGGCCATGGAGAACTGGGAGCCTTGTTATGCTGATGGGCGGGATGTAAACTGCCAACAGACACTCGGGAGAAGTGTATGGTGTTTCCTGAAACATCTAAAAAACAAAGCAACAGAGCCTAGGGCACTTCCACTTATGGTCCTATAGCTTAGGGAAATTAAAATCAAAAAGACACAGCCACCCCAAAGTTTGGGACGCCTCTGTTTACAAGAACCTCGTTTACCGTAGAAGTTCAATATCACAGAAAGTGAAAAATGGATAAAGAACTTGTGGTACTTACGTACAATGCAGTATCACTCAGCAGTGAAATCTATGTCATCAGGCCCGTAGCAGCACAATGAGTGGATTCAGGTACGATGATTCTAACTGAAATAAGTCACACAGAAAAAGAAACATCATAAGATATCAGTAATACACGGAATGTAAACTTGGCTACACAGGAACTGAATTACAGAACAGAACAGGGTCTCAAATTTAGAAAACCAACTTATGCTTGTTTAAGGGTAAAGGTGAGTTGGGGTGCTGCATAAAACCAGAGATTGAAATGAGCACAGATAAAGTTCCTTAAGCCAAATATGGAATAGACAAGAGCTACTCCTTGCTCAACGAAATGGACTCAACACCGCATATTAAACGCCTAAGAATGTACCTGACTCTTAAGTATCTTAAAACCTATGGATTGCTATGTCTCCGAAAGAGAATGAAGCATGTGTACAGGGACATAAACGCAGCAGTGATAGGATTGGAGAGGTTCGGTGAGCAAATGAAGACCCTTTGAAGTCATATTGCATGGTACCCATTCCACGGGTTTCAACTACCCAGGTTTAAGGTATTCTTCCTTCAGCTAAAACATGCATGTGGAACCTAGAGTATGATCAACCATGTGATCGGGAGACGTGTTCAAATATGTCTCAGTTTTCGTACCCTGGTACTCGGGTGCAACATTCCAGACGCTTTACTAACACTCTCCCGACTTGGAGAGTCAGTCCCTTTAACCTCCTGTTTGGCCCAGTTTGCAATTTCTGCGGAAGATGAACAGGAATAGCGAGAACCAATGAGAGACTAGCTGGAGGTGTCTGGACGGGCAAATTTAACTCTCATTTCCCACCAGGAAGAGGAAATAACCAAAGGCTCAGCGTGCCGTGCCGGAACCAGATTAGGGCCTGAAGCCATCCTGCGGTGTTGCGGCCAGCTCACAAGAAAACGAGTTGAAGAAAGGAGCTCAGGGGCACTGTAATTCACAAACCTGCAGAGTTATAAATGACAACTATCGTCCAAAAATATACTGAAGTAAGGCTGCCAAGAGGACTTGAAAGCGGGGCAGAATTGCAGGAAACCGATTTCAGGAGGTAGACTGGAATTGCATTGAAAGCATAGGAAAAGAGGCAGAACGTCCACAATGATGCACTTGGCCAAAAAGGGCGTATGCGTTTTTTCCTGAATATATTCAGGAAAAAACGCATACGCCCTTTTTGGCCAACCAAGCAAGCTTGCAAAGGAAATCTGCACTACAATGAAGTCTCACTTCCCCCCCCCCCCGGTCAAAAGGGCCATCTGAAAAAAGTGTAAAATCCAGAAAGGCAGGACAGGCCATGGAGAACTGGGAGCCTTGTTATGCTGATGGGCGGGATGTCAATTGCCAACAGACACTCGGGAGAAGTGTATGGTGTTTCCTGAAACATCTAAAAAACAAAGCAACAGAGCCTAGGGCACTTCCACTTATGGTCCTATAGCTTAGGGAAATTAAAATCAAAAAGATACAGCCACCCCAATGTTTGGGACGCCTCTGTTTACAAGAACCTCGTTTACCGTACAAGTTCAATATCACAGAAAGTGAAAAATGGATAAAGAACTTGTGGTACTTACGTACAATGCAGTATCACTCAGCAGTGAAATCTATGTCATCAGGCCCGTAGCAGCACAATGAGTGGATTCAGGTACGATGATTCTAACTGAAATAAGTCACACAGAAAAAGAAACATCATAAGATATCAGTAATACACGGAATGTAAACTTGGCTACACAGGAACTGAATTACAGAACAGAACAGGGTCTCAAATTTAGAAAACCAACTTATGCTTGTTTAAGGGTAAAGGTGAGTTGGGGTGCTGCATAAAACCAGAGATTGAAATGAGCACAGATAAAGTTCCTTAAGCCAAATATGGAATAGACAAGAGCTACTCCTTGCTCAACGAAATGGACTCAACACCGCATATTAAACGCCTAAGAATGTACCTGACTCTTAAGTATCTTAAAACCTATGGATTGCTATGTCTCCGAAAGAGAATCAAGCATGTGTACAGGGACATAACCGCAGCAGTGATAGGATTGGAGAGGTTCGGTGAGCAAATGAAGACCCTTTGAAGTCATATTGCATGGTACCCATTCCACGGGTTTCAACTACCCAGGTTTAAGGTATTCTTCCTTCAGCTAAAACATGCATGTGGAACCTAGAGTATGATCAACCATGTGATCGGGAGACGTGTTCAAATATGTCTCAGTTTTCGTACCCTGGTACTCGGGTGCAACATTCCAGACGCTTTACTAACACTCTCCCGACTTGGAGAGTCAGTCCCTTTAACCTCCTGTTTGGCCCAGTTTGCAATTTCTGCGGAAGATGAACAGGAATAGCGAGAACCAATGAGAGACTAGCTGGAGGTGTCTGGACGGGCAAATTTAACTCTCATTTCCCACCAGGAAGAGGAAATAACCAAAGGCTCAGCGTGCCGTGCCGGAACCAGATTAGGGCCTGAAGCCATCCTGCGGTGTTGCGGCCAGCTCACAAGAAAACGAGTTGAAGAAAGGAGCTCAGGGGCACTGTAATTCACAAACCTGCAGAGTTATAAATGACAACTATCGTCCAAAAATATACTGAAGTAAGGCTGCCAAGAGGACTTGAAAGCGGGGCAGAATTGCAGGAAACCGATTTCAGGAGGTAGACTGGAATTGCATTGAAAGCATAGGAAAAGAGGCAGAACGTCCACAATGATGCACTTGGCCAAAAAGGGCGTATGCGTTTTTTCCTGAATATATTCAGGAAAAAACGCATACGCCCTTTTTGGCCAACCAAGCAAGCTTGCAAAGGAAATCTGCACTACAATGAAGTCTCACTTCCCCCCGGTCAAAAGGGCCATCTGAAAAAAGTGTAAAATCCAGAAAGGCAGGACAGGCCATGGAGAACTGGGAGCCTTGTTATGCTGATGGGCGGGATGTCAATTGCCAACAGACACTCGGGAGAAGTGTATGGTGTTTCCTGAAACATCTAAAAAACAAAGCAACAGAGCCTAGGGCACTTCCACTTATGGTCCTATAGCTTAGGGAAATTAAAATCAAAAAGATACAGCCACCCCAATGTTTGGGACGCCTCTGTTTACAAGAACCTCGTTTACCGTACAAGTTCAATATCACAGAAAGTGAAAAATGGATAAAGAACTTGTGGTACTTACGTACAATGCAGTATCACTCAGCAGTGAAATCTATGTCATCAGGCCCGTAGCAGCACAATGAGTGGATTCAGGTACGATGATTGTAACTGAAATAAGTCACACAGAAAAAGAAACATCATAAGATATCAGTAATACACGGAATGTAAACTTGGCTACACAGGAACTGAATTACAGAACAGAACAGGGTCTCAAATTTAGAAAACCAACTTATGCTTGTTTAAGGGTAAAGGTGAGTTGGGGTGCTGCATAAAACCAGAGATTGAAATGAGCACAGATAAAGTTCCTTAAGTCAAATATGGAATAGACAAGAGCTACTCCTTGCTCAACGAAATGGACTCAACACCGCATATTAAACGCCTAAGAATGTACCTGACTCTTAAGTATCTTAAAACCTATGGATTGCTATGTCTCAAAAGAGAATCAAGCATGTGTACAGGGACATAACCGCAGCAGTGATAGGATTGGAGAGGTTCGGTGAGCAAATGAAGACCCTTTGAAGTCATATTGCATGGTACCCATTCCACGGGTTTCAACTACCCAGGTTTAAGGTATTCTTCCTTCAGCTAAAACATGCATGTGGAACCTAGAGTATGATCAACCATGTGATCGGTAGACGTGTTCAAATATGTCTCAGTTTTCGTACCCTGGTACTCGGGTGCAACATTCCAGACGCTTTACTAACACTCTCCCGACTTGGAGAGTCAGTCCCTTTAACCTCCTGTTTGGCCCAGTTTGCAATTTCTGCGGAAGATGAACAGGAATAGCGAGAACCAATGAGAGACTAGCTGGAGGTGTCTGGACGGGCAAATTTAACTCTCATTTCCCACCAGGAAGGGGAAATAACCAAAGGCTCAGCGTGCCGTGCCGGAACCAGATTAGGGCCTGAAGCCATCCTGCGGTGTTGCGGCCAGCTCACAAGAAAACGAGTTGAAGAAAGGAGCTCAGGGGCACTGTAATTCACAAACCTGCAGAGTTATAAATGACAACTATCGTCCAAAAATATACTGAAGTAAGGCTGCCAAGAGGACTTGAAAGCGGGGCAGAATTGCAGGAAACCGATTTCAGGAGGTAGACTGGAATTGCATTGAAAGCATAGGAAAAGAGGCAGAACGTCCACAATGATGCACTTGGTCAAAAAGGGCGTATGCGTTTTTTCCTGAATATATTCAGGAAAAAACGCATACGCCCTTTTTGGCCAACCAAGCAAGCTTGCAAAGGAAATCTGCACTACAATGAAGTCTCACTTCCCCCCGGTCAAAAGGGCCATCTGAAAAAAGTGTAAAATCCAGAAAGGCAGGACAGGCCATGGAGAACTGGGAGCCTTGTTATGCTGATGGGCGGGATGTAAACTGCCAACAGACACTCCGGAGAAGTGTATGGTGTTTACTGAAACATCTAAAAAACAAAGCAACAGAGCCTAGGGCACTTCCACTTATGGTCCTATAGCTTAGGGAAATTAAAATCAAAAAGACACAGCCACCCCAAAGTTTGGGATGCCTCTGTTTACAAGAACCTCGTTTACCGTACAAGTTCAATATCACAGAAAGTGAAAAATGGATAAAGAACTTGTGGTACTTACGTACAATGCAGTATCACTCAGCAGTGAAATCTATGTCATCAGGCCCGTAGCAGCACAATGAGTGGATTCAGGTACGATGATTCTAACTGAAATAAGTCACACAGAAAAAGAAACATCATAAGATATCAGTAATACACGGAATGTAAACTTGGCTACACAGGAACTGAATTACAGAACAGAACAGGGTCTCAAATTTAGAAAACCAACTTATGCTTGTTTAAGGGTAAAGGTGAGTTGGGGTGCTGCATAAAACCAGAGATTGAAATGAGCACAGATAAAGTTCCTTAAGCCAAATATGGAATAGACAAGAGCTACTCCTTGCTCAACGAAATGGACTCAACACCGCATATTAAACGCCTAAGAATGTACCTGACTCTTAAGTATCTTAAAACCTATGGATTGCTATGTCTCCGAAAGAGAATCAAGCATGTGTACAGGGACATAACCGCAGCAGTGATAGGATTGGAGAGGTTCGGTGAGCAAATGAAGACCCTTTGAAGTCATATTGCATGGTACCCATTCCACGGGTTTCAACTACCCAGGTTTAAGGTATTCTTCCTTCAGCTAAAACATGCATGTGGAACCTAGAGTATGATCAACCATGTGATCGGGAGACGTGTTCAAATATGTCTCAGTTTTCGTACCCTGGTACTCGGGTGCAACATTCCAGACGCTTTACTAACACTCTCCCGACTTGGAGAGTCAGTCCCTTTAACCTCCTGTTTGGCCCAGTTTGCAATTTCTGCGGAAGATGAACAGGAATAGCGAGAACCAATGAGAGACTAGCTGGAGGTGTCTGGACGGGCAAATTTAACTCTCATTTCCCACCAGGAAGAGGAAATAACCAAAGGCTCAGCGTGCCGTGCCGGAACCAGATTAGGGCCTGAAGCCATCCTGCGGTGTTGCGGCCAGCTCACAAGAAAACGAGTTGAAGAAAGGAGCTCAGGGGCACTGTAATTCACAAACCTGCAGAGTTATAAATGACAACTATCGTCCAAAAATATACTGAAGTAAGGCTGCCAAGAGGACTTGAAAGCGGGGCAGAATTGCAGGAAACCGATTTCAGGAGGTAGACTGGAATTGCATTGAAAGCATAGGAAAAGAGGCAGAACGTCCACAATGATGCACTTGGCCAAAAAGGGCGTATGCGTTTTTTCCTGAATATATTCAGGAAAAAACGCATACGCCCTTTTTGGCCAACCAAGCAAGCTTGCAAAGGAAATCTGCACTACAATGAAGTCTCACTTCCCCCCGGTCAAAAGGGTCATCTGAAAAAAGTGTAAAATCCAGAAAGGCAGGACAGGCCATGGAGAACTGGGAGCCTTGTTATGCTGATGGGCGGGATGTAAATTGCCAACAGACACTCGGGATAAGTGTATGGTGTTTCCTGAAACATCTAAAAAACAAAGCAACAGAGCCTAGGGCACTTCCACTTATGGTCCTATAGCTTAGGGAAATTAAAATCAAAAAGATACAGCCACCCCACAGTTTGGGACGCCTCTGTTTACAAGAACCTCGTTTACCGTACAAGTTCAATATCACAGAAAGTGAAAAATGGATAAAGAACTTGTGGTACTTACGTACAATGCAGTATCACTCAGCAGTGAAATCTATGTCATCAGGCCCGTAGCAGCACAATGAGTGGATTCAGGTACGATGATTCTAACTGAAATAAGTCACACAGAAAAAGAAACATCATAAGATATCAGTAATACACGGAATGTAAACTTGGCTACACAGGAACTGAATTACAGAACAGAACAGGGTCTCAAATTTAGAAAACCAACTTATGCTTGTTTAAGGGGAAAGGTGAGTTGGGGTGCTGCATAAAACCAGAGATTGAAATGAGCACAGATAAAGTTCCTTAAGCCAAATATGGAATAGACAAGAGCTACTCCTTGCTCAACGAAATGGACTCAACACCGCATATTAAACGCCTAAGAATGTACCTGACTCTTAAGTATCTTAAAACCTATGGATTGCTATGTCTCCGAAAGAGAATCAAGCATGTGTACAGGGACATAACCGCAGCAGTGATAGGATTGGAGAGGTTCGGTGAGCAAATGAAGACCCTTTGAAGTCATATTGCATGGTACCCATTCCACGGGTTTCAACTACCCAGGTTTAAGGTATTCTTCCTTCAGCTAAAACATGCATGTGGAACCTAGAGTATGATCAACCATGTGATCGGGAGACGTGTTCAAATATGTCTCAGTTTTCGTACCCTGGTACTCGGGTGCAACATTCCAGACGCTTTACTAACACTCTCCCGACTTGGAGAGTCAGTCCCTTTAACCTCCTGTTTGGCCCAGTTTGCAATTTCTGCGGAAGATGAACAGGAATAGCGAGAACCAATGAGAGGCTAGCTGGAGGTGTCTGGACGGGCAAATTTAACTCTCATTTCCCACCAGGAAGAGGAAATAACCAAAGGCTCAGCGTGCCGTGCCGGAACCAGATTAGGGCCTGAAGCCATCCTGCAGTGTTGCGGCCAGCTCACAAGAAAACGAGTTGAAGAAAGGAGCTCAGGGGCACTGTAATTCACAAACCTGCAGAGTTATAAATGACAACTATCGTCCAAAAATATACTGAAGTAAGGCTGCCAAGAGGACTTGAAAGCGGGGCAGAATTGCAGGAAACCGATTTCAGGAGGTAGACTGGAATTGCATTGAAAGCATAGGAAAAGAGGCAGAACGTCCACAATGATGCACTTGGCCAAAAAGGGCGTATGCGTTTTTTCCTGAATATATTCAGGAAAAAACGCATACGCCCTTTTTGGCCAACCAAGCAAGCTTGCAATGGAAATCTACACTACAATGAAGTCTCACTTCCCCCCGGTCAAAAGGGCCATCTGAAAAAAGTGTAAAATCCAGAAAGGCAGGACAGGCCATGGAGAACTGGGAGCCTTGTTATGCTGATGGGCGGGATGTACATTGCCAACAGACACTCGGGAGAAGTGTATGGTGTTTCCTGAAACATCTAAAAAACAAAGCAACAGAGCCTAGGGCACTTCCACTTATGGTCCTATAGCTTAGGGAAATTAAAATCAAAAAGATACAGCCACCCCAATGTTTGGGACGCCTCTGTTTACAAGAACCTCGTTTACCGTACAAGTTCAATATCACAGAAAGTGAAAAATGGATAAAGAACTTGTGGTACTTACGTACAATGCAGTATCACTCAGCAGTGAAATCTATGTCATCAGGCCCGTAGCAGCACAATGAGTGGATTCAGGTACGATGATTCTAACTGAAATAAGTCACACAGAAAAAGAAACATCATAAGATATCAGTAATACACGGAATGTAAACTTGGCTACACAGGAACTGAATTACAGAACAGAACAGGGTCTCAAATTTAGAAAACCAACTTATGCTTGTTTAAGGGTAAAGGTGAGTTGGGGTGCTGCATAAAACCAGAGATTGAAATGAGCACAGATAAAGTTCCTTAAGCCAAATATGGAATAGACAAGAGCTACTCCTTGCTCAACGAAATGGACTCAACACCGCATATTAAACGCCTAAGAATGTACCTGACTCTTAAGTATCTTAAAACCTATGGATTGCTATGTCTCCGAAAGAGAATCAAGCATGTGTACAGGGACATAAACGCAGCAGTGATAGGATTGGAGAGGTTCGGTGAGCAAATGAAGACCCTTTGAAGTCATATTGCATGGTACCCATTCCACGGGTTTCAACTACCCAGGTTTAAGGTATTCTTCCTTCAGCTAAAACATGCATGTGGAACCTAGAGTATGATCAACCATGTGATCGGGAGACGTGTTCAAATATGTCTCAGTTTTCGTACCCTGGTACTCGGGTGCAACATTCCAGACGCTTTACTAACACTCTCCCGACTTGGAGAGTCAGTCCCTTTAACCTCCTGTTTGGCCCAGTTTGCAATTTCTGCGGAAGATGAACAGGAATAGCGAGAACCAATGAGAGGCTAGCTGGAGGTGTCTGGACGGGCAAATTTAACTCTCATTTCCCAACAGGAAGAGGAAATAACCAAAGGCTCAGCGTGCCGTGCCGGAACCAGATTAGGGCCTGAAGCCATCCTGCAGTGTTGCGGCCAGCTCACAAGAAAACGAGTTGAAGAAAGGAGCTCAGGGGCACTGTAATTCACAAACCTGCAGAGTTATAAATGACAACTATCGTCCAAAAATATACTGAAGTAAGGCTGCCAAGAGGACTTGAAAGCGGGGCAGAATTGCAGGAAACCGATTTCAGGAGGTAGACTGGAATTGCATTGAAAGCATAGGAAAAGAGGCAGAACGTCCACAATGATGCACTTGGCCAAAAAGGGCGTATGCGTTTTTTCCTGAATATATTCAGGAAAAAACGCATACGCCCTTTTTGGCCAACCAAGCAAGCTTGCAAAGGAAATCTGCACTACAATGAAGTCTCACTTCCCCCCCCCCCGGTCAAAAGGGCCATCTGAAAAAAGTGTAAAATCCAGAAAGGCAGGACAGGCCATGGAGAACTGGGAGCCTTGTTATGCTGATGGGCGGGATGTAAACTGCCAACAGACACTCGGGAGAAGTGTATGGTGTTTCCTGAAACATCTAAAAAACAAAGCAACAGAGCCTAGGGCACTTCCACTTATGGTCCTATAGCTTAGGGAAATTAAAATCAAAAAGATACAGCCACCCCAATGTTTGGGACGCCTCTGTTTACAAGAACCTCGTTTACCGTACAAGTTCAATATCACAGAAAGTGAAAAATGGATAAAGAACATGTGGTACTTACGTAAAATGCAGTATCACTCAGCAGTGAAATCTATGTCATCAGGCCCGTAGCAGCACAATGAGTGGATTCAGGTACGATGATTCTAACTGAAATAAGTCACACAGAAAAAGAAACATCATAAGATATCAGTAATACACGGAATGTAAACTTGGCTACACAGGAACTGAATTACAGAACAGAAAAGGGTCTCAAATTTAGAAAACCAACTTATGCTTGTTTAAGGGGAAAGGTGAGTTGGGGTGCTGCATAAAACCAGAGATTGAAATGAGCACAGATAAAGTTCCTTAAGCCAAATATGGAATAGACAAGAGCTACTCCTTGCTCAACGAAATGGACTCAACACCGCATATTAAACGCCTAAGAATGTACCTGACTCTTAAGTATCTTAAAACCTATGGATTGCTATGTCTCCGAAAGAGAATCAAGCATGTGTACAGGGACATAAACGCAGCAGTGATAGGATTGGAGAGGTTCGGTGAGCAAATGAAGACCCTTTGAAGTCATATTGCATGGTACCCATTCCACGGGTTTCAACTACCCAGGTTTAAGGTATTCTTCCTTCAGCTAAAACATGCATGTGGAACCTAGAGTATGATCAACCATGTGATCGGGAGACGTGTTCAAATATGTCTCAGTTTTCGTACCCTGGTACTCGGGTGCAACATTCCAGACGCTTTACTAACACTCTCCCGACTTGGAGAGTCAGTCCCTTTAACCTCCTGTTTGGCCCAGTTTGCAATTTCTGCGGAAGATGAACAGGAATAGCGAGAACCAATGAGAGACTAGCTGGAGGTGTCTGGACGGGCAAATTTAACTCTCATTTCCCACCAGGAAGAGGAAATAACCAAAGGCTCAGCGTGCCGTGCCGGAACCAGATTAGGGCCTGAAGCCATCCTGCGGTGTTGCGGCCAGCTCACAAGAAAACGAGTTGAAGAAAGGAGCTCAGGGGCACTGTAATTCACAAACCTGCAGAGTTATAAATGACAGCTATCGTCCAAAAATATACTGAAGTAAGGCTGCCAAGAGGACTTGAAAGCGGGGCAGAATTGCAGGAAACCGATTTCAGGAGGTAGACTGGAATTGCATTGAAAGCATAGGAAAAGAGGCAGAAGGTCCACAATGATGCACTTGGCCAAAAAGGGCGTATGCGTTTTTTCCTGAATATATTCAGGAAAAAACGCATACGCTCTTTTTGGCCAACCAAGCAAGCTTGCAAAGGAAATCTGCACTACAATGAAGTCTCACTTCCTCCCCCCCCCCGGTCAAAAGGGCCATCTGAAAAAAGTGTAAAATCCAGAAAGGCAGGACAGGCCATGGAGAACTGGGAGCCTTGTTATGCTGATGGGCGGGATGTAAATTGCCAACAGACACTCGGGAGAAGTGTATGGTGTTTCCTGAAACATCTAAAAAACAAAGCAACAGAGCCTAGGGCACTTCCACTTATGGTCCTATAGCTTAGGGAAATTAAAATCAAAAAGATACAGCCACCCCAATGTTTGGGACGCCTCTGTTTACAAGAACCTCGTTTACCGTACAAATTCAATATCACAGAAAGTGAAAAATGGATAAAGAACTTGTGGTACTTACGTACAATGCAGTATCACTCAGCAGTGAAATCTATGTCATCAGGCCCATAGCAGCACAATGAGTGGATTCAGGTACGATGATTCTAACTGAAATAAGTCACACAGAAAAAGAAACATCATAAGATATCAGTAATACACGGAATGTAAACTTGGCTACACAGGAACTGAATTACAGAACAGAACAGGGTCTCAAATTTAGAAAACCAACTTATGCTTGTTTAAGGGTAAAGGTGAGTTGGGGTGCTGCATAAAACCAGAGATTGAAATGAGCACAGATAAAGTTCCTTAAGCCAAATATGGAATAGACAAGAGCTACTCCTTGCTCAACGAAATGGACTCAACACCGCATATTAAACGCCTAAGAATGTACCTGACTCTTAAGTATCTTAAAACCTATGGATTGCTATGTCTCCGAAAGAGAATCAAGCATGTGTACAGGGACATAAACGCAGCAGTGATAGGATTGGAGAGGTTCGGTGAGCAAATGAAGACCCTTTGAAGTCATATTGCATGGTACCCATTCCACGGGTTTCAACTACCCAGGTTTAAGGTATTCTTCCTTCAGCTAAAACATGCATGTGGAACCTAGAGTATGATCAGCCATGTGATCGGGAGACGTGTTCAAATATGTCTCAGTTTTCGTACCCTGGTACTCGGGTGCAACATTCCAGACGCTTTACTAACACTCTCCCGACTTGGAGAGTCAGTCCCTTTAACCTCCTGTTTGGCCCAGTTTGCAATTTCTGCGGAAGATCAACAGGAATAGCGAGAACCAATGAGAGACTAGCTGGAGGTGTCTGGACGGGCAAATTTAACTCTCATTTCCCACCAGGAAGAGGAAATAACCAAAGGCTCAGCGTGCCGTGCCGGAACCAGATTAGGGCCTGAAGCCATCCTGCGGTGTTGCGGCCAGCTCACAAGAAAACGAGTTGAAGAAAGGAGCTCAGGGGCACTGTAATTCACAAACCTGCAGAGTTATAAATGACAGCTATCGTCCAAAAATATACTGAAGTAAGGCTGCCAAGAGGACTTGAAAGCGGGGCAGAATTGCAGGAAACCGATTTCAGGAGGTAGACTGGAATTGCATTGAAAGCATAGGAAAAGAGGCAGAAGGTCTACAATGATGCACTTGGCCAAAAAGGGCGTATGCGTTTTTTCCTGAATATATTCAGGAAAAAACGCATACGCCCTTTTTGGCCAACCAAGCAAGCTTGCAAAGGAAATCTGCACTACAATGAAGTCTCACTTCCCCCCACCCCCGGTCAAAAGGGCCATCTGAAAAAAGTGTAAAATCCAGAAAGGCAGTACAGGCCATGGAGAACTGGGAGCCTTGTTATGCTGATGGGCGGGATGTAAATTGCCAACAGACACTCGGGAGAAGTGTATCGTGTTTCCTGAAACATCTAAAAAACAAAGCAACAGAGCCTAGGGCACTTCCACTTATGGTCCTATAGCTTAGGGAAATTAAAATCAAAAAGATACAGCCACCCCAATGTTTGGGACGCCTCTGTTTACAAGAACCTCGTTTACCGTACAAGTTCAATATCACAGAAAGTGAAAAATGGATAAAGAACTTGTGGTACATACGTACAATGCAGTATCACTCAGCAGTGAAATCTATGTCATCAGGCCCGTAGCAGCACAATGAGTGGATTCAGGTACGATGATTCTAACTGAAATAAGTCACACAGAAAAAGAAACATCATAAGATATCAGTAATACACGGAATGTAAACTTGGCTACACAGGAACTGAATTACAGAACAGAACAGGGTCTCGAATTTAGAAAACCAACTTATGCTTGTTTAAGGGGAAAGGTGAGTTGGGGTGCTGCATAAAACCAGAGATTGAAATGAGCACAGATAAAGTTCCTTAAGCCAAATATGGAATAGACAAGAGCTACTCCTTGCTCAACGAAATGGACTCAACACCGCATATTAAACGCCTAAGAATGTACCTGACTCTTAAGTATCTTAAAACCTATGGATTGCTATGTCTCCGAAAGAGAATCAAGCATGTGTACAGGGACATAAACGCAGCAGTGATAGGATTGGAGAGGTTCGGTGAGCAAATGAAGACCCTTTGAAGTCATATTGCATGGTACCCATTCCACGGGTTTCAACTACCCAGGTTTAAGGTATTCTTCCTTCAGCTAAAACATGCATGTGGAACCTAGAGTATGATCAACCATGTGATCGGGAGACGTGTTCAAATATGTCTCAGTTTTCGTACCCTGGTACTCGGGTGCAACATTCCAGACGCTTTACTAACACTCTCCCGACTTGGAGAGTCAGTCCCTTTAACCTCCTGTTTGGCCCAGTTTGCAATTTCTGCGGAAGATGAACAGGAATAGCGAGAACCAATGAGAGACTAGCTGGAGGTGTCTGGACGGGCAAATTTAACTCTCATTTCCCACCAGGAAGAGGAAATAACCAAAGGCTCAGCGTGCCGTGCCGGAACCAGATTAGGGCCTGAAGCCATCCTGCGGTGTTGCGGCCAGCTCACAAGAAAACGAGTTCAAGAAAGGAGCTCAGGGGCACTGTAATTCACAAACCTGCAGAGTTATAAATGACAGCTATCGTCCAAAAATATACTGAAGTAAGGCTGCCAAGAGGACTTGAAAGCGGGGCAGAATTGCAGGAAACCGATTTCAGGAGGTAGACTGGAATTGCATTGAAAGCATAGGAAAAGAGGCAGAAGGTCTACAATTATGCACTTGGCCAAAAAGGGCGTATGCGTTTTTTCCTGAATATATTCAGGAAAAAACGCATACGCCCTTTTTGGCCAACCAAGCAAGCTTGCAAAGGAAATCTGCACTACAATGAAGTCTCACTTCCCCCCACCCCCGGTCAAAAGGGCCATCTGAAAAAAGTGTAAAATCCAGAAAGGCAGTACAGGCCATGGAGAACTGGGAGCCTTGTTATGCTGATGGGCGGGATGTAAATTGCCAACAGACACTCGGGAGAAGTGTATCGTGTTTCCTGAAACATCTAAAAAACAAAGCAACAGAGCCTAGGGCACTTCCACTTATGGTCCTATAGCTTAGGGAAATTAAAATCAAAAAGATACAGCCACCCCAATGTTTGGGACGCCTCTGTTTACAAGAACCTCGTTTACCGTACAAGTTCAATATCACAGAAAGTGAAAAATGGATAAAGAACTTGTGGTACATACGTACAATGCAGTATCACTCAGCAGTGAAATCTATGTCATCAGGCCCGTAGCAGCACAATGAGTGGATTCAGGTACGATGATTCTAACTGAAATAAGTCACACAGAAAAAGAAACATCATAAGATATCAGTAATACACGGAATGTAAACTTGGCTACACAGGAACTGAATTACAGAACAGAACAGGGTCTCGAATTTAGAAAACCAACTTATGCTTGTTTAAGGGGAAAGGTGAGTTGGGGTGCTGCATAAAACCAGAGATTGAAATGAGCACAGATAAAGTTCCTTAAGCCAAATATGGAATAGACAAGAGCTACTCCTTGCTCAACGAAATGGACTCAACACCGCATATTAAACGCCTAAGAATGTACCTGACTCTTAAGTATCTTAAAACCTATGGATTGCTATGTCTCCGAAAGAGAATCAAGCATGTGTACAGGGACATAAACGCAGCAGTGATAGGATTGGAGAGGTTCGGTGAGCAAATGAAGACCCTTTGAAGTCATATTGCATGGTACCCATTCCACGGGTTTCAACTACCCAGGTTTAAGGTATTCTTCCTTCAGCTAAAACATGCATGTGGAACCTAGAGTATGATCAACCATGTGATCGGGAGACGTGTTCAAATATGTCTCAGTTTTCGTACCCTGGTACTCGGGTGCAACATTCCAGACGCTTTACTAACACTCTCCCGACTTGGAGAGTCAGTCCCTTTAACCTCCTGTTTGGCCCAGTTTGCAATTTCTGCGGAAGATGAACAGGAATAGCGAGAACCAATGAGAGACTAGCTGGAGGTGTCTGGACGGGCAAATTTAACTCTCATTTCCCACCAGGAAGAGGAAATAACCAAAGGCTCAGCGTGCCGTGCCGGAACCAGATTAGGGCCTGAAGCCATCCTGCCGTGTTGCGGCCAGCTCACAAGAAAACGAGTTGAAGAAAGGAGCTCAGGGGCACTGTAATTCACAAACCTGCAGAGTTATAAATGACAACTATCGTCCAAAAATATACTGAAGTAAGGCTGCCAAGAGGACTTGAAAGCGGGGCAGAATTGCAGGAAACCGATTTCAGGAGGTAGACTGGAATTGCATTGAAAGCATAGGAAAAGAGGCAGAACGTCCACAATGATGCACTTGGCCAAAAAGGGCGTATGCGTTTTTTCCTGAATATATTCAGGAAAAAACGCATACGCCCTTTTTGGCCAACCAAGCAAGCTTGCAAAGGAAATCTGCACTACAATGAAGTCTCACTTCCCCCCGGTCAAAAGGGCCATCTGAAAAAAGTGTAAAATCCAGAAAGGCAGGACAGGCCATGGAGAACTGGGAGCCTTGTTATGCTGATGGGCGGGATGTAAATTGCCAACAGACACTCGGGAGAAGTGTATGGTGTTTCCTGAAACATCTAAAAAACAAAGCAACAGAGCCTAGGGCACTTCCACTTATGGTCCTATAGCTTAGGGAAATTAAAATCAAAAAGATACAGCCACCCCAATGTTTGGGACGCCTCTGTTTACAAGAACCTCGTTTACCGTACAAGTTCAATATCACAGAAAGTGAAAAATGGATAAAGAACTTGTGGTACGTACGTACAATGCAGTATCACTCAGCAGTGAAATCTATGTCATCAGGCCCGTAGCAGCACAATGAGTGGATTCAGGTACGATGATTCTAACTGAAATAAGTCACACAGAAAAAGAAACATCATAAGATATCAGTAATACACGGAATGTAAACTTGGCTACACAGGAACTGAATTACAGAACAGAACAGGGTCTCAAATTTAGAAAACCAACTTATGCTTGTTTAAGGGGAAAGGTGAGTTGGGGTGCTGCATAAAACCAGAGATTGAAATGAGCACAGATAAAGTTCCTTAAGCCAAATATGGAATAGACAAGAGCTACTCCTTGCTCAACGAAATGGACTCAACACCGCATATTAAACGCCTAAGAATGTACCTGACTCTTAAGTATCTTAAAACCTATGGATTGCTATGTCTCCGAAAGAGAATCAAGCATGTGTACAGGGACATAAACGCAGCAGTGATAGGATTGGAGAGGTTCGGTGAGCAAATGAAGACCCTTTGAAGTCATATTGCATGGTACCCATTCCACGGGTTTCAACTACCCAGGTTTAAGGTATTCTTCCTTCAGCTAAAACATGCATGTGGAACCTAGAGTATGATCAACCATGTGATCGGGAGACGTGTTCAAATATGTCTCAGTTTTCGTACCCTGGTACTCGGGTGCAACATTCCAGACGCTTTACTAACACTCTCCCGACTTGGAGAGTCAGTCCCTTTAACCTCCTGTTTGGCCCAGTTTGCAATTTCTGCGGAAGATGAACAGGAATAGCGAGAACCAATGAGAGACTAGCTGGAGGTGTCTGGACGGGCAAATTTAACTCTCATTTCCCACCAGGAAGAGGAAATAACCAAAGGCTCAGCGTGCCGTGCCGGAACCAGATTAGGGCCTGAAGCCATCCTGCGGTGTTTCGGCCAGCTCACAAGAAAACGAGTTGAAGAAAGGAGCTCAGGGGCACTGTAATTCACAAACCTGCAGAGTTATAAATGACAACTATCGTCCAAAAATATACTGAAGTAAGGCTGCCAAGAGGACTTGAAAGCGGGGCAGAATTGCAGGAAACCGATTTCAGGAGGTAGACTGGAATTGCATTGAAAGCATAGGAAAAGAGACAGAACGTCCACAATGATGCACTTGGCCAAAAAGGGCGTATGTGTTTTTTCCTGAATATATTCAGGAAAAAACGCATACGCCCTTTTTGGCCAACCAAGCAAGCTTGCAAAGGAAATCTGCACTACAATGAAGTCTCACTTCCCCCCGGTCAAAAGGGCCATCTGAAAAAAGTGTAAAATCCAGAAAGGCAGGACAGGCCATGGAGAACTGGGAGCCTTGTTATGCTGATGGGCGGGATGTAAACTGCCAACAGACACTCGGGAGAAGTGTATGGTGTTTCCTGAAACATCTAAAAAACAAAGCAACAGAGCCTAGGGCACTTCCACTTATGGTCCTGTAGCTTAGGGAAATTAAAATCAAAAAGACACAGACACCCCAAAGTTGGGGACGCCTCTGTTTACAAGAACCTCGTTTACAGTACAAGTTGAACATCGCAGAAAGTGAAAAATGGATAAAGAAGTTGTGGTATTTACTTACAAAGCAGTATCACTCAGCAATGAAATCTATGTCATCAGGCCCTTAGCAGCACAATGAGTGGATTCAGGTACGATGATTCTAACTGAAATAAGTCACACAGAAGTAGAAACATCATAAGATATCACTAATACACGGAATGTAAACTTCGCTACACAGGAACTGAATTCCAAAACAGAACAGGGTCTCAAATTTAGAAAACCAACTTATGCTTGCTTAAGGGGAAAGGTGAGTTGGGGTGCTGCATAAAAGCAGAGATTGAAATGAGCACAGATAGAGTTCCTCTAGCCAAATACGGAATAGACAAGAGCTACTCCTTGCTCAACGAAATGGACTCAACACCGCATATTTAACGCCTAAGAATGTACCTGACTAGTATCTTAAAACCTATGGATTACTATGTCTCCGAAAGAGAATCAAGCATGTGTACAGGGGCATAAACGCAGCAGTGATAGGATTGGAGAGGTTCGGTGAGCAAATGAAGACCCTTTGAAGTCATATTGCATGGTACCCATTCCACGGGTTTCAACTACCCAGGTTTAAGGTATTCTTCCTTCAGCTAAAACATGCATGTGGAACCCAGAGTATGATCAACCGTGTGAACGGGAGACGTGTTCAAATATGTCTCAGTTTTCCTCCCCTGGTACTCGGGTGCAACATTCCAGACGCTTTACTAACACTCTCCCCACTTGGAGAGTCAGCGCCTTTAACCTCCTGCTTGGCCCAGTTTGCAATTTCTGCGGAAGATGAACAGGAATAGCGAGAACCAATGAGAGACTAGCTGGAGGTGTCTGGACGGGCAAATTTAACTCTCATTTCCCACCAGGAAGAGGAAATAACCAAAGGCTCAGCGTGCCGTGCCGGAACCAGATTAGGGCCTGAAGCCATCCTGCGGTGTTGCGGCCAGCTCACAAGAAAACGAGTTGAAGAAAGGAGCTCAGGGGCACTGTAATTCACAAACCTGCAGAGTTATAAATGACAACTATCGTCCAAAAATATACTGAAGTAAGGCTGCCAAGAGGACTTGAAAGCGGGGCAGAATTGCAGGAAACCGATTTCAGAAGGTAGACTGGAATTGCATTGAAAGCATAGGAAAAGAGGCAGAACGTCCACAATGATGCACTTGGCCAAAAAGGGCGTATGCGTTTTTTCCTGAATATATTCAGGAAAAAACGCATACGCCCTTTTTGGCCAACCAAGCAAGCTTGCAAAGGAAATCTGCACTACAATGAAGTCTCACTTCCCCCCGGTCAAAAGGGCCATCTGAAAAAAGTGTAAAATCCAGAAAGGCAGGACAGGCCATGGAGAACTGGGAGCCTTGTTATGCTGATGGGCGGGATGTAAACTGCCAACAGACACTCGGGAGAAGTGTATGGTGTTTCCTGAAACATCTAAAAAACAAAGCAACAGAGCCTAGGGCACTTCCACTTATGGTCCTATAGCTTAGGGAAATTAAAATCAAAAAGATACAGCCACCCCAATGTTTGGGACGCCTCTGTTTACAAGAACCTCGTTTACCGTACAAGTTCAATATCACAGAAAGTGAAAAATGGATAAAGAACTTGTGGTACGTACGTACAATGCAGTATCACTCAGCAGTGAAATCTATGTCTTCTGGCCCGTAGCAGCACAATGAGTGGATTCAGGTACGATGATTCTAACTGAAATAAGTCACACAGAAAAAGAAACATCATAAGATATCAGTAATACACGGAATGTAAACTTGGCTACACAGGAACTGAATTACAGAACAGAACAGGGTCTCAAATTTAGAAAACCAACTTATGCTTGTTTAAGGGGAAAGGTGAGTTGGGGTGCTGCATAAAACCAGAGATTGAAATGAGCACAGATAAAGTTCCTTAAGCCAAATATGGAATAGACAAGAGCTACTCCTTGCTCAACGAAATGGACTCAACACCGCATATTAAACGCCTAAGAATGTACCTGACTCTTAAGTATCTTAAAACCTATGGATTGCTATGTCTCCGAAAGAGAATCAAGCATGTGTACAGGGACATAAACGCAGCAGTGATAGGATTGGAGAGGTTCGGTGAGCAAATGAAGACCCTTTGAAGTCATATTGCATGGTACCCATTCCACGGGTTTCAACTACCCAGGTTTAAGGTATTCTTCCTTCAGCTAAAACATGCATGTGGAACCTAGAGTATGATCAACCATGTGATCGGGAGACGTGTTCAAATATGTCTCAGTTTTCGTACCCTGGTACTCGGGTGCAACATTCCAGACGCTTTACTAACACTCTCCCGACTTGGAGAGTCAGTCCCTTTAACCTCCTGTTTGGCCCAGTTTGCAATTTCTGCGGAAGATGAACAGGAATAGCGAGAACCAATGAGAGACTAGCTGGAGGTGTCTGGACGGGCAAATTTAACTCTCATTTCCCACCAGGAAGAGGAAATAACCAAAGGCTCAGCGTGCCGTGCCGGAACCAGATTAGGGCCTGAAGCCATCCTGCGGTGTTGCGGCCAGCTCACAAGAAAACGAGTTGAAGAAAGGAGCTCAGGGGCACTGTAATTCACAAACCTGCAGAGTTATAAATGACAACTATCGTCCAAAAATATACTGAAGTAAGGCTGCCAAGAGGACTTGAAAGCGGGGCAGAATTGCAGGAAACCGATTTCAGGAGGTAGACTGGAATTGCATTGAAAGCATAGGAAAAGAGACAGAACGTCCACAATGATGCACTTGGCCAAAAAGGGCGTATGCGTTTTTTCCTGAATATATTCAGGAAAAAACGCATACGCCCTTTTTGGCCAACCAAGCAAGCTTGCAAAGGAAATCTGCACTACAATGAAGTCTCACTTCCCCCCGGTCAAAAGGGCCATCTGAAAAAAGTGTAAAATCCAGAAAGGCAGGACAGGCCATGGAGAACTGGGAGCCTTGTTATGCTGATGGGCGGGATGTAAACTGCCAACAGACACTCGGGAGAAGTGTATGGTGTTTCCTGAAACATCTAAAAAACAAAGCAACAGAGCCTAGGGCACTTCCACTTATGGTCCTGTAGCTTAGGGAAATTAAAATCAAAAAGATACAGCCACCCCAATGTTTGGGACGCCTCTGTTTACAAGAACCTCATTTACCGTACAAGTTCAATATCACAGAAAGTGAAAAATGGATAAAGAACATGTGGTAGTTACGTAAAATTCAGTATCACTCAGCAGTGAAATCTATGTCATCAGGCCCGTAGCAGCACAATGAGTGGATTCAGGTACGATGATTCTAACTGAAATAAGTCACACAGAAAAAGAAACATCATAAGATATCAGTAATACACGGAATGTAAACTTGGCTACACAGGAACTGAATTACAGAACAGAACAGGGTCTCAAATTTAGAAAACCAACTTATGCTTGTTTAAGGGGAAAGGTGAGTTGGGGTGCTGCATAAAACCAGAGATTGAAATGAGCACAGATAAAGTTCCTTAAGCCAAATATGGAATAGACAAGAGCTACTCCTTGCTCAACGAAATGGACTCAACACCGCATATTAAACGCCTAAGAATGTACCTGACTCTTAAGTATCTTAAAACCTATGGATTGCTATGTCTCCGAAAGAGAATCAAGCATGTGTACAGGGACATAAACGCAGCAGTGATAGGATTGGAGAGGTTCGGTGAGCAAATGAAGACCCTTTGAAGTCATATTGCATGGTACCCATTCCACGGGTTTCAACTACCCAGGTTTAAGGTATTCTTCCTTCAGCTAAAACATGCATGTGGAACCTAGAGTATGATCAACCATGTGATCGGGAGACGTGTTCAAATATGTCTCAGTTTTCGTACCCTGGTACTCGGGTGCAACATTCCAGACGCTTTACTAACACTCTCCCGACTTGGAGAGTCAGTCCCTTTAACCTCCTGTTTGGCCCAGTTTGCAATTTCTGCGGAAGATGAACAGGAATAGCGAGAACCAATGAGAGACTAGCTGGAGGTGTCTGGACGGGCAAATTTAAGTCTCATTTCCCACCAGGAAGAGGAAATAACCAAAGGCTCAGCGTGCCGTGCCGGAACCAGATTAGGGCCTGAAGCCATCCTGCGGTGTTTCGGCCAGCTCACAAGAAAACGAGTTGAAGAAAGGAGCTCAGGGGCACTGTAATTCACAAACCTGCAGAGTTATAAATGACAACTATCGTCCAAAAATATACTGAAGTAAGGCTGCCAAGAGGACTTGAAAGCGGGGCAGAATTGCAGGAAACCGATTTCAGGAGGTAGACTGGAATTGCATTGAAAGCATAGGAAAAGAGACAGAACGTCCACAATGATGCACTTGGCCAAAAAGGGCGTATGCGTTTTTTCCTGAATATATTCAGGAAAAAACGCATACGCCCTTTTTGGCCAACCAAGCAAGCTTGCAAAGGAAATCTGCACTACAATGAAGTCTCACTTCCCCCCGGTCAAAAGGGCCATCTGAAAAAAGTGTAAAATCCAGAAAGGCAGGACAGGCCATGGAGAACTGGGAGCCTTGTTATGCTGATGGGCGGGATGTAAACTGCCAACAGACACTCGGGAGAAGTGTATGGTGTTTCCTGAAACATCTAAAAAACAAAGCAACAGAGCCTAGGGCACTTCCACTTATGGTCCTGTAGCTTAGGGAAATTAAAATCAAAAAGATACAGCCACCCCAATGTTTGGGACGCCTCTGTTTACAAGAACCTCATTTACCGTACAAGTTCAATATCACAGAAAGTGAAAAATGGATAAAGAACATGTGGTAGTTACGTAAAATGCAGTATCACTCAGCAGTGAAATCTATGTCATCAGGCCCGTAGCAGCACAATGAGTGGATTCAGGTACGATGATTCTAACTGAAATAAGTCACACAGAAAAAGAAACATCATAAGATATCAGTAATACACGGAATGTAAACTTGGCTACACAGGAACTGAATTACAGAACAGAACAGGGTCTCAATTTTAGAAAACCAACTTATGCTTGTTTAAGGGGAAAGGTGAGTTGGGGTGCTGCATAAAACCAGAGATTGAAATGAGCACAGATAAAGTTCCTTAAGCCAAATATGGAATAGACAAGAGCTACTCCTTGCTCAACGAAATGGACTCAACACCGCATATTAAACGCCTAAGAATGTACCTGACTCTTAAGTATCTTAAAACCTATGGATTGCTATGTCTCCGAAAGAGAATCAAGCATGTGTACAGGGACATAAACGCAGCAGTGATAGGATTGGAGAGGTTCGGTGAGCAAATGAAGACCCTTTGAAGTCATATTGCATGGTACCCATTCCACGGGTTTCAACTACCCAGGTTTAAGGTATTCTTCCTTCAGCTAAAACATGCATGTGGAACCTAGAGTATGATCAACCATGTGATCGGGAGACGTGTTCAAATATGTCTCAGTTTTCGTACCCTGGTACTCGGGTGCAACATTCCAGACGCTTTACTAACACTCTCCCGACTTGGAGAGTCAGTCCCTTTAACCTCCTGTTTGGCCCAGTTTGCAATTTCTGCGGAAGATGAACAGGAATAGCGAGAACCAAGGAGAGACTAGCTGGAGGTGTCTGGACGGGCAAATTTAACTCTCATTTCCCACCAGGAAGAGGAAATAACCAAAGGCTCAGCGTGCCGTGCCGGAACCAGATTAGGGCCTGAAGCCATCCTGCGGTGTTGCGGCCAGCTCACAAGAAAACGAGTTGAAGAAAGGAGCTCAGGGGCACTGTAATTCACAAACCTGCAGAGTTATAAATGACAACTATCGTCCAAAAATATACTGAAGTAAGGCTGCCAAGAGGACTTGAAAGCGGGGCAGAATTGCAGGAAACCGATTTCAGGAGGTAGACTGGAATTGCATTGAAAGCATAGGAAAAGAGACAGAACGTCCACAATGATGCACTTGGCCAAAAAGGGCGTATGCGTTTTTTCCTGAATATATTCAGGAAAAAACGCATACGCCCTTTTTGGCCAACCAAGCAAGCTTGCAAAGGAAATCTGCACTACAATGAAGTCTCACTTCCCCCCGGTCAAAAGGGCCATCTGAAAAAAGTGTAAAATCCAGAAAGGCAGGACAGGCCATGGAGAACTGGGAGCCTTGTTATGCTGATGGGCGGGATGTAAACTGCCAACAGACACTCGGGAGAAGTGTATGGTGTTTCCTGAAACATCTAAAAAACAAAGCAACAGAGCCTAGGGCACTTCCACTTATGGTCCTATAGCTTAGGGAAATTAAAATCAAAAAGATACAGCCACCCCAATGTTAGGGACACCTCTGTTTACAAGAACCTCGTTTACCGTACAAGTTCAATATCACAGAAAGTGAAAAATGGATAAAGAACTTGTGGTACTTACGTACAATGCAGTATCACTCAGCAGTGAAATCTATGTCATCAGGCCCGTAGCAGCACAATGAGTGGATTCAGGTACGATGATTCTAACTGAAATAAGTCACACAGAAAAAGAAACATCATAAGATATCAGTAATACACGGAATGTAAACTTGGCTACACAGGAACTGAATTACAGAACAGAACAGGGTCTCAAATTTAGAAAACCAACTTATGCTTGTTTAAGGGTAAAGGTGAGTTGGGGTGCTGCATAAAACCAGAGATTGAAATGAGCACAGATAAAGTTCCTTAAGCCAAATATGGAATAGACAAGAGCTACTCCTTGCTCAACGAAATGGACTCAACACCGCATATTAAACGCCTAAGAATGTACCTGACTCTTAAGTATCTTAAAACCTATGGATTGCTATGTCTCCGAAAGAGAATCAAGCATGTGTACAGGGACATAAACGCAGCAGTGATAGGATTGGAGAGGTTCGGTGAGCAAATGAAGACCCTTTGAAGTCATATTGCATGGTACCCATTCCACGGGTTTCAACTACCCAGGTTTAAGGTATTCTTCCTTCAGCTAAAACATGCATGTGGAACCTAGAGTATGATCAACCATGTGATCGGGAGACGTGTTCAAATATGTCTCAGTTTTCGTACCCTGGTACTCGGGTGCAACATTCCAGACGCTTTACTAACACTCTCCCGACTTGGAGAGTCAGTCCCTTTAACCTCCTGTTTGGCCCAGTTTGCAATTTCTGCGGAAGATGAACAGGAATAGCGAGAACCAATGAGAGACTAGCTGGAGGTGTCTGGACGGGCAAATTTAACTCTCATTTCCCACCAGGAAGAGGAAATAACCAAAGGCTCAGCGTGCCGTGCCGGAACCAGATTAGGGCCTGAAGCCATCCTGCGGTGTTGCGGCCAACTCACAAGAAAACGAGTTGAAGAAAGGAGCTCAGGGGCACTGTAATTCACAAACCTGCAGAGTTATAAATGACAACTATCGTCCAAAAATATACTGAAGTAAGGCTGCCAAGAGGACTTGAAAGCGGGGCAGAATTGCAGGAAACCGATTTCAGGAGGTAGACTGGAATTGCATTGAAAGCATAGGAAAAGAGGCAGAACGTCCACAATGATGCACTTGGCCAAAAAGGGCGTATGCGTTTTTTCCTGAATATATTCAGGAAAAAACGCATACGCCCTTTTTGGCCAACCAAGCAAGCTTGCAAAGGAAATCTGCACTACAATGAAGTCTCACTTCCCCCCTGTCAAAAGGGCCATCTGAAAAATGTGTAAAATCCAGAAAGGCAGGACAGGCCATGGAGAACTGGGAGCCTTGTTATGCTGATGGGCGGGATGTACATTGCCAACAGACACTCGGGAGAAGTGTATGGTGTTTCCTGAAACATCTAAAAAACAAAGCAACAGAGCCTAGGGCACTTCCACTTATGGTCCTATAGCTTAGGGAAATTAAAATCAAAAAGATACAGCCACCCCAATGTTTGGGACGCCTCTGTTTACAAGAACCTCGTTTACCGTACAAGTTCAATATCACAGAAAGTGAAAAATGGATAAAGAACTTGTGGTACTTACGTACAATGCAGTATCACTCAGCAGTGAAATCTATGTCATCAGGCCTGTAGCAGCACAATGAGTGGATTCAGGTACGATGATTCTAACTGAAATAAGTCACACAGAAAAAGAAACATCATAAGATATCAGTAATACACGGAATGTAAACTTGGCTACACAGGAACTGAATTACAGAACAGAACAGGGTCTCAAATTTAGAAAACCAACTTATGCTTGTTTAAGGGGAAAGGTGAGTTGGGGTGCTGCATAAAACCAGAGATTGAAATGAGCACAGATAAAGTTCCTTAAGCCAAATATGGAATAGACAAGAGCTACTCCTTGCTCAACGAAATGGACTCAACACCGCATATTAAACGCCTAAGAATGTACCTGACTCTTAAGTATCTTAAAACCTATGGATTGCTATGTCTCCGAAAGAGAATCAAGCATGTGTACAGGGACATAAACGCAGCAGTGATAGGATTGGAGAGGTTCGGTGAGCAAATGAAGACCCTTTGAAGTCATATTGCATGGTACCCATTCCACGGGTTTCAACTACCCAGGTTTAAGGTATTCTTCCTTCAGCTAAAACATGCATGTGGAACCTAGAGTATGATCAACCATGTGATCGGGAGACGTGTTCAAATATGTCTCAGTTTTCGTACCCTGGTACTCGGGTGCAACATTCCAGACGCTTTACTAACACTCTCCCGACTTGGAGAGTCAGTCCCTTTAACCTCCTGTTTGGCCCAGTTTGCAATTTCTGCGGAAGATGAACAGGAATAGCGAGAACCAATGAGAGACTAGCTGGAGGTGTCTGGACGGGCAAATTTAACTCTCATTTCCCACCAGGAAGAGGAAATAACCAAAGGCTCAGCGTGCCGTGCCGGAACCAGATTAGGGCCTGAAGCCATCCTGCGGTGTTGCGGCCAACTCACAAGAAAACGAGTTGAAGAAAGGAGCTCAGGGGCACTGTAATTCACAAACCTGTAGAGTTATAAATGACAACTATCGTCCAAAAATATACTGAAGTAAGGCTGCCAAGAGGACTTGAAAGCGGGGCAGAATTGCAGGAAACCGATTTCAGGAGGTAGACTGGAATTGCATTGAAAGCATAGGAAAAGAGGCAGAACGTCCACAATGATGCACTTGGCCAAAAAGGGCGTATGCGTTTTTTCCTGAATATATTCAGGAAAAAACGCATACGCCCTTTTTGGCCAACCAAGCAAGCTTGCAAAGGAAATCTGCACTACAATGAAGTCTCACTTCCCCCCGGTCAAAAGGGCCATCTGAAAAAAGTGTAAAATCCAGAAAGGCAGGACAGGCCATGGAGAACTGGGAGCCTTGTTATGCTGATGGGCGGGATGTACATTGCCAACAGACACTCGGGAGAAGTGTATGGTGTTTCCTGAAACATCTAAAAAACAAAGCAACAGAGCCTAGGGCACTTCCACTTATGGTCCTATAGCTTAGGGAAATTAAAATCAAAAAGATACAGCCACCCCAATGTTTGGGACGCCTCTGTTTACAAGAACCTCGTTTACCGTACAAGTTCAATATCACAGAAAGTGAAAAATGGATAAAGAACTTGTGGTACTTACGTACAATGCAGTATCACTCAGCAGTGAAATCTATGTCATCAGGCCCGTAGCAGCACAATGAGTGGATTCAGGTACGATGATTCTAACTGAAATAAGTCACACAGAAAAAGAAACATCATAAGATATCAGTAATACACGGAATGTAAACTTGGCTACACAGGAACTGAATTACAGAACAGAACAGGGTCTCAAATTTAGAAAACCAACTTATGCTTGTTTAAGGGGAAAGGTGAGTTGGGGTGCTGCATAAAACCAGAGATTGAAATGAGCACAGATAAAGTTCCTTAAGCCAAATATGGAATAGACAAGAGCTACTCCTTGCTCAACGAAATGGACTCAACACCGCATATTAAACGCCTAAGAATGTACCTGACTCTTAAGTATCTTAAAACCTATGGATTGCTATGTCTCCGAAAGAGAATCAAGCATGTGTACAGGGACATAACCGCAGCAGTGATAGGATTGGAGAGGTTCGGTGAGCAAATGAAGACCCTTTGAAGTCATATTGCATGGTACCCATTCCACGGGTTTCAACTACCCAGGTTTAAGGTATTCTTCCTTCAGCTAAAACATGCATGTGGAACCTAGAGTATGATCAGCCATGTGATCGGGAGACGTGTTCAAATATGTCTCAGTTTTCGTACCCTGGTACTCGGGTGCAACATTCCAGACGCTTTACTAACACTCTCCCGACTTGGAGAGTCAGTCCCTTTAACCTCCTGTTTGGCCCAGTTTGCAATTTCTGCGGAAGATGAACAGGAATAGCGAGAACCAATGAGAGACTAGCTGGAGGTGTCTGGACGGGCAAATTTAACTCTCATTTCCCACCAGGAAGAGGAAATAACCAAAGGCTCAGCGTGCCGTGCCGGAACCAGATTAGGGCCTGAAGCCATCCTGCGGTGTTGCGGCCAGCTCACAAGAAAACGAGTTGAAGAAAGGAGCTCAGGGGCACTGTAATTCACAAACCTGCAGAGTTATAAATGACAGCTATCGTCCAAAAATATACTGAAGTAAGGCTGCCAAGAGGACTTGAAAGCGGGGCAGAATTGCAGGAAACCGATTTCAGGAGGTAGACTGGAATTGCATTGAAAGCATAGGAAAAGAGGCAGAAGGTCTACAATGATGCACTTGGCCAAAAAGGGCGTATGCGTTTTTTCCTGAATATATTCAGGAAAAAACGCATACGCCCTTTTTGGCCAACCAAGCAAGCTTGCAAAGGAAATCTGCACTACAATGAAGTCTCACTTCCCCCCACCCCCGGTCAAAAGGGCCATCTGAAAAAAGTGTAAAATCCAGAAAGGCAGTACAGGCCATGGAGAACTGGGAGCCTTGTTATGCTGATGGGCGGGATGTAAATTGCCAACAGACACTCGGGAGAAGTGTATCGTGTTTCCTGAAACATCTAAAAAACAAAGCAACAGAGCCTAGGGCACTTCCACTTATGGTCCTATAGCTTAGGGAAATTAAAATCAAAAAGATACAGCCACCCCAATGTTTGGGACGCCTCTGTTTACAAGAACCTCGTTTACCGTACAAGTTCAATATCACAGAAAGTGAAAAATGGATAAAGAACTTGTGGTACATACGTACAATGCAGTATCACTCAGCAGTGAAATCTATGTCATCAGGCCCGTAGCAGCACAATGAGTGGATTCAGGTACGATGATTCTAACTGAAATAAGTCACACAGAAAAAGAAACATCATAAGATATCAGTAATACACGGAATGTAAACTTGGCTACACAGGAACTGAATTACAGAACAGAACAGGGTCTCGAATTTAGAAAACCAACTTATGCTTGTTTAAGGGGAAAGGTGAGTTGGGGTGCTGCATAAAACCAGAGATTGAAATGAGCACAGATAAAGTTCCTTAAGCCAAATATGGAATAGACAAGAGCTACTCCTTGCTCAACGAAATGGACTCAACACCGCATATTAAACGCCTAAGAATGTACCTGACTCTTAAGTATCTTAAAACCTATGGATTGCTATGTCTCCGAAAGAGAATCAAGCATGTGTACAGGGACATAAACGCAGCAGTGATAGGATTGGAGAGGTTCGGTGAGCAAATGAAGACCCTTTGAAGTCATATTGCATGGTACCCATTCCACGGGTTTCAACTACCCAGGTTTAAGGTATTCTTCCTTCAGCTAAAACATGCATGTGGAACCTAGAGTATGATCAACCATGTGATCGGGAGACGTGTTCAAATATGTCTCAGTTTTCGTACCCTGGTACTCGGGTGCAACATTCCAGACGCTTTACTAACACTCTCCCGACTTGGAGAGTCAGTCCCTTTAACCTCCTGTTTGGCCCAGTTTGCAATTTCTGCGGAAGATGAACAGGAATAGCGAGAACCAATGAGAGACTAGCTGGAGGTGTCTGGACGGGCAAATTTAACTCTCATTTCCCACCAGGAAGAGGAAATAACCAAAGGCTCAGCGTGCCGTGCCGGAACCAGATTAGGGCCTGAAGCCATCCTGCGGTGTTGCGGCCAGCTCACAAGAAAACGAGTTGAAGAAAGGAGCTCAGGGGCACTGTAATTCACAAACCTGCAGAGTTATAAATGACAGCTATCGTCCAAAAATATACTGAAGTAAGGCTGCCAAGAGGACTTGAAAGCGGGGCAGAATTGCAGGAAACCGATTTCAGGAGGTAGACTGGAATTGCATTGAAAGCATAGGAAAAGAGGCAGAAGGTCTACAATTATGCACTTGGCCAAAAAGGGCGTATGCGTTTTTTCCTGAATATATTCAGGAAAAAACGCATACGCCCTTTTTGGCCAACCAAGCAAGCTTGCAAAGGAAATCTGCACTACAATGAAGTCTCACTTCCCCCCACCCCCGGTCAAAAGGGCCATCTGAAAAAAGTGTAAAATCCAGAAAGGCAGTACAGGCCATGGAGAACTGGGAGCCTTGTTATGCTGATGGGCGGGATGTAAATTGCCAACAGACACTCGGGAGAAGTGTATCGTGTTTCCTGAAACATCTAAAAAACAAAGCAACAGAGCCTAGGGCACTTCCACTTATGGTCCTATAGCTTAGGGAAATTAAAATCAAAAAGATACAGCCACCCCAATGTTTGGGACGCCTCTGTTTACAAGAACCTCGTTTACCGTACAAGTTCAATATCACAGAAAGTGAAAAATGGATAAAGAACTTGTGGTACGTACGTACAATGCAGTATCACTCAGCAGTGAAATCTATGTCTTCTGGCCCGTAGCAGCACAATGAGTGGATTCAGGTACGATGATTCTAACTGAAATAAGTCACACAGAAAAAGAAACATCATAAGATATCAGTAATACACGGAATGTAAACTTGGCTACACAGGAACTGAATTACAGAACAGAACAGGGTCTCAAATTTAGAAAACCAACTTATGCTTGTTTAAGGGGAAAGGTGAGTTGGGGTGCTGCATAAAACCAGAGATTGAAATGAGCACAGATAAAGTTCCTTAAGCCAAATATGGAATAGACAAGAGCTACTCCTTGCTCAACGAAATGGACTCAACACCGCATATTAAACGCCTAAGAATGTACCTGACTCTTAAGTATCTTAAAACCTATGGATTGCTATGTCTCCGAAAGAGAATCAAGCATGTGTACAGGGACATAAACGCAGCAGTGATAGGATTGGAGAGGTTCGGTGAGCAAATGAAGACCCTTTGAAGTCATATTGCATGGTACCCATTCCACGGGTTTCAACTACCCAGGTTTAAGGTATTCTTCCTTCAGCTAAAACATGCATGTGGAACCTAGAGTATGATCAACCATGTGATCGGGAGACGTGTTCAAATATGTCTCAGTTTTCGTACCCTGGTACTCGGGTGCAACATTCCAGACGCTTTACTAACACTCTCCCGACTTGGAGAGTCAGTCCCTTTAACCTCCTGTTTGGCCCAGTTTGCAATTTCTGCGGAAGATGAACAGGAATAGCGAGAACCAATGAGAGACTAGCTGGAGGTGTCTGGACGGGCAAATTTAACTCTCATTTCCCACCAGGAAGAGGAAATAACCAAAGGCTCAGCGTGCCGTGCCGGAACCAGATTAGGGCCTGAAGCCATCCTGCGGTGTTTCGGCCAGCTCACAAGAAAACGAGTTGAAGAAAGGAGCTCAGGGGCACTGTAATTCACAAACCTGCAGAGTTATAAATGACAACTATCGTCCAAAAATATACTGAAGTAAGGCTGCCAAGAGGACTTGAAAGCGGGGCAGAATTGCAGGAAACCGATTTCAGGAGGTAGACTGGAATTGCATTGAAAGCATAGGAAAAGAGACAGAACGTCCACAATGATGCACTTGGCCAAAAAGGGCGTATGCGTTTTTTCCTGAATATATTCAGGAAAAAACGCATACGCCCTTTTTGGCCAACCAAGCAAGCTTGCAAAGGAAATCTGCACTACAATGAAGTCTCACTTCCCCCCGGTCAAAAGGGCCATCTGAAAAAAGTGTAAAATCCAGAAAGGCAGGACAGGCCATGGAGAACTGGGAGCCTTGTTATGCTGATGGGCGGGATGTAAACTGCCAACAGACACTCGGGAGAAGTGTATGGTGTTTCCTGAAACATCTAAAAAACAAAGCAACAGAGCCTAGGGCACTTCCACTTATGGTCCTGTAGCTTAGGGAAATTAAAATCAAAAAGACACAGACACCCCAAAGTTGGGGACGCCTCTGTTTACAAGAACCTCGTTTACAGTACAAGTTGAACATCGCAGAAAGTGAAAAATGGATAAAGAAGTTGTGGTATTTACTTACAAAGCAGTATCACTCAGCAATGAAATCTATGTCATCAGGCCCTTAGCAGCACAATGAGTGGATTCAGGTACGATGATTCTAACTGAAATAAGTCACACAGAAGTAGAAACATCATAAGATATCACTAATACACGGAATGTAAACTTCGCTACACAGGAACTGAATTCCAAAACAGAACAGGGTCTCAAATTTAGAAAACCAACTTATGCTTGCTTAAGGGGAAAGGTGAGTTGGGGTGCTGCATAAAAGCAGAGATTGAAATGAGCACAGATAGAGTTCCTCTAGCCAAATACGGAATAGACAAGAGCTACTCCTTGCTCAACGAAATGGACTCAACACCGCATATTTAACGCCTAAGAATGTACCTGACTAGTATCTTAAAACCTATGGATTACTATGTCTCCGAAAGAGAATCAAGCATGTGTACAGGGGCATAAACGCAGCAGTGATAGGATTGGAGAGGTTCGGTGAGCAAATGAAGACCCTTTGAAGTCATATTGCATGGTACCCATTCCACGGGTTTCAACTACCCAGGTTTAAGGTATTCTTCCTTCAGCTAAAACATGCATGTGGAACCCAGAGTATGATCAACCGTGTGAACGGGAGACGTGTTCAAATATGTCTCAGTTTTCCTCCTCTGGTACTCGGGTGCAACATTCCAGACGCTTTACTAACACTCTCCCCACTTGGAGAGTCAGCGCCTTTAACCTCCTGCTTGGCCCAGTTTGCAATTTCTGCGGAAGATGAACAGGAATAGCGAGAACCAATGAGAGACTAGCTGGAGGTGTCTGGACGGGCAAATTTAACTCTCATTTCCCACCAGGAAGAGGAACTAACCAAAGGCTCAGGGTGTCGTGCCGGAACCAGATTAGGGCCTGAAGCCATCCTGCGGTGTTGCGGCCAGCTCACAAGAAAGCGAGTTGAAGAAAGGAGCTCAGGGGCACTGTAATTCACAAACCTGCAGAGTTATAAATGACAGCTATCGTCCAAAAATATACTAAAGTAAGGCTGCCAAGAGGACTTGAAAGCGGGGCAGAATTGCAGGAAACCGATTTCAGGAGGTAGACTGGAATTGCATCGAAAGCATAGGAAAAGAGGCAGAACGTCCACAATGATGCACTTGGCCAAAAAGGGCGTATGCGTTTTTTCCTGAATATATTCAGGAAAAAACGCATACGCCCTTTTTGGCCAACCAAGCAAGCTTGCAAAGGAAATCTGCACTACAATGAAGTCTCACTTTCCCCCGGTCAAAAGGGCCATCTGAAAAAAGTGTAAAATCCAGAAAGGCAGGACAGGCCATGGAGAACTGGGAGCCTTGTTATGCTGATGGGCGGGATGTCAATTGCCAACAGAAACTCGGGAGAAGTGTATGTTGTTTCCTGAAACATCTAAAAAACAAAGCAACAGAGCCTAGGGCACTTCCACTTATGGTCCTATAGCTTAGGGAAATTAAAATCAAAAAGATACAGCCACCCCAATGTTTGGGACGCCTCTGTTTACAAGAACCTCGTTTACCGTACAAGTTCAATATCACAGAAAGTGAAAAATGGATAAAGAACTTGTGGTACTTACGTACAATGCAGTATCACTCAGCAGTGAAATCTATGTCATCAGGCCCGTAGCAGCACAATGAGTGGATTCAGGTACGATGATTCTAACTGAAATAAGTCACACAGAAAAAGAAACATCATAAGATATCAGTAATACACGGAATGTAAACTTGGCTACACAGGAACTGAATTACAGAACAGAACAGGGTCTCAAATTTAGAAAACCAACTTATGCTTGTTTAAGGGGAAAGGTGAGTTGGGGTGCTGCATAAAACCAGAGATTGAAATGAGCACAGATAAAGTTCCTTAAGCCAAATATGGAATAGACAAGAGCTACTCCTTGCTCAACGAAATGGACTCAACACCGCATATTAAACGCCTAAGAATGTACCTGACTCTTAAGTATCTTAAAACCTATGGATTGCTATGTCTCCGAAAGAGAATCAAGCATGTGTACAGGGACATAAACGCAGCAGTGATAGGATTGGAGAGGTTCGGTGAGCAAATGAAGACCCTTTGAAGTCATATTGCATGGTACCCATTCCACGGGTTTCAACTACCCAGGTTTAAGGTATTCTTCCTTCAGCTAAAACATGCATGTGGAACCTAGAGTATGATCAACCATGTGATCGGGAGACGTGTTCAAATATGTCTCAGTTTTCGTACCCTGGTACTCGGGTGCAACATTCCAGACGCTTTACTAACACTCTCCCGACTTGGAGAGTCAGTCCCTTTAACCTCCTGTTTGGCCCAGTTTGCAATTTCTGCGGAAGATGAACAGGAATAGCGAGAACCAATGAGAGACTAGCTGGAGGTGTCTGGACGGGCAAATTTAACTCTCATTTCCCACCAGGAAGAGGAAATAACCAAAGGCTCAGCGTGCCGTGCCGGAACCAGATTAGGGCCTGAAGCCATCCTGCGGTGTTGCGGCCAGCTCACAAGAAAACGAGTTGAAGAAAGGAGCTCAGGGGCACTGTAATTCACAAACCTGCAGAGTTATAAATGACAACTATCGTCCAAAAATATACTGAAGTAAGGCTGCCAAGAGGACTTGAAAGCGGGGCAGAATTGCAGGAAACCGATTTCAGAAGGTAGACTGGAATTGCATTGAAAGCATAGGAAAAGAGGCAGAACGTCCACAATGATGCACTTGGCCAAAAAGGGCGTATGCGTTTTTTCCTGAATATATTCAGGAAAAAACGCATACGCCCTTTTTGGCCAACCAAGCAAGCTTGCAAAGGAAATCTGCACTACAATGAAGTCTCACTTCCCCCCGGTCAAAAGGGCCATCTGAAAAAAGTGTAAAATCCAGAAAGGCAGGACAGGCCATGGAGAACTGGGAGCCTTGTTATGCTGATGGGCGGGATGTAAACTGCCAACAGACACTCGGGAGAAGTGTATGGTGTTTCCTGAAACATCTAAAAAACAAAGCAACAGAGCCTAGGGCACTTCCACTTATGGTCCTATAGCTTAGGGAAATTAAAATCAAAAAGATACAGCCACCCCAATGTTTGGGACGCCTCTGTTTACAAGAACCTCGTTTACCGTACAAGTTCAATATCACAGAAAGTGAAAAATGGATAAAGAACTTGTGGTACGTACGTACAATGCAGTATCACTCAGCAGTGAAATCTATGTCTTCTGGCCCGTAGCAGCACAATGAGTGGATTCAGGTACGATGATTCTAACTGAAATAAGTCACACAGAAAAAGAAACATCATAAGATATCAGTAATACACGGAATGTAAACTTGGCTACACAGGAACTGAATTACAGAACAGAACAGGGTCTCAAATTTAGAAAACCAACTTATGCTTGTTTAAGGGGAAAGGTGAGTTGGGGTGCTGCATAAAACCAGAGATTGAAATGAGCACAGATAAAGTTCCTTAAGCCAAATATGGAATAGACAAGAGCTACTCCTTGCTCAACGAAATGGACTCAACACCGCATATTAAACGCCTAAGAATGTACCTGACTCTTAAGTATCTTAAAACCTATGGATTGCTATGTCTCCGAAAGAGAATCAAGCATGTGTACAGGGACATAAACGCAGCAGTGATAGGATTGGAGAGGTTCGGTGAGCAAATGAAGACCCTTTGAAGTCATATTGCATGGTACCCATTCCACGGGTTTCAACTACCCAGGTTTAAGGTATTCTTCCTTCAGCTAAAACATGCATGTGGAACCTAGAGTATGATCAACCATGTGATCGGGAGACGTGTTCAAATATGTCTCAGTTTTCGTACCCTGGTACTCGGGTGCAACATTCCAGACGCTTTACTAACACTCTCCCGACTTGGAGAGTCAGTCCCTTTAACCTCCTGTTTGGCCCAGTTTGCAATTTCTGCGGAAGATGAACAGGAATAGCGAGAACCAATGAGAGACTAGCTGGAGGTGTCTGGACGGGCAAATTTAACTCTCATTTCCCACCAGGAAGAGGAAATAACCAAAGGCTCAGCGTGCCGTGCCGGAACCAGATTAGGGCCTGAAGCCATCCTGCGGTGTTTCGGCCAGCTCACAAGAAAACGAGTTGAAGAAAGGAGCTCAGGGGCACTGTAATTCACAAACCTGCAGAGTTATAAATGACAACTATCGTCCAAAAATATACTGAAGTAAGGCTGCCAAGAGGACTTGAAAGCGGGGCAGAATTGCAGGAAACCGATTTCAGGAGGTAGACTGGAATTGCATTGAAAGCATAGGAAAAGAGACAGAACGTCCACAATGATGCACTTGGCCAAAAAGGGCGTATGCGTTTTTTCCTGAATATATTCAGGAAAAAACGCATACGCCCTTTTTGGCCAACCAAGCAAGCTTGCAAAGGAAATCTGCACTACAATGAAGTCTCACTTCCCCCCGGTCAAAAGGGCCATCTGAAAAAAGTGTAAAATCCAGAAAGGCAGGACAGGCCATGGAGAACTGGGAGCCTTGTTATGCTGATGGGCGGGATGTAAACTGCCAACAGACACTCGGGAGAAGTGTATGGTGTTTCCTGAAACATCTAAAAAACAAAGCAACAGAGCCTAGGGCACTTCCACTTATGGTCCTGTAGCTTAGGGAAATTAAAATCAAAAAGATACAGCCACCCCAATGTTTGGGACGCCTCTGTTTACAAGAACCTCATTTACCGTACAAGTTCAATATCACAGAAAGTGAAAAATGGATAAAGAACATGTGGTAGTTACGTAAAATGCAGTATCACTCAGCAGTGAAATCTATGTCATCAGGCCCGTAGCAGCACAATGAGTGGATTCAGGTACGATGATTCTAACTGAAATAAGTCACACAGAAAAAGAAACATCATAAGATATCAGTAATACACGGAATGTAAACTTGGCTACACAGGAACTGAATTACAGAACAGAACAGGGTCTCAAATTTAGAAAACCAACTTATGCTTGTTTAAGGGGAAAGGTGAGTTGGGGTGCTGCATAAAACCAGAGATTGAAATGAGCACAGATAAAGTTCCTTAAGCCAAATATGGAATAGACAAGAGCTACTCCTTGCTCAACGAAATGGACTCAACACCGCATATTAAACGCCTAAGAATGTACCTGACTCTTAAGTATCTTAAAACCTATGGATTGCTATGTCTCCGAAAGAGAATCAAGCATGTGTACAGGGACATAAACGCAGCAGTGATAGGATTGGAGAGGTTCGGTGAGCAAATGAAGACCCTTTGAAGTCATATTGCATGGTACCCATTCCACGGGTTTCAACTACCCAGGTTTAAGGTATTCTTCCTTCAGCTAAAACATGCATGTGGAACCTAGAGTATGATCAACCATGTGATCGGGAGACGTGTTCAAATATGTCTCAGTTTTCGTACCCTGGTACTCGGGTGCAACATTCCAGACGCTTTACTAACACTCTCCCGACTTGGAGAGTCAGTCCCTTTAACCTCCTGTTTGGCCCAGTTTGCAATTTCTGCGGAAGATGAACAGGAATAGCGAGAACCAATGAGAGACTAGCTGGAGGTGTCTGGACGGGCAAATTTAACTCTCATTTCCCACCAGGAAGAGGAAATAACCAAAGGCTCAGCGTGCCGTGCCGGAACCAGATTAGGGCCTGAAGCCATCCTGCGGTGTTGCGGCCAACTCACAAGAAAACGAGTTGAAGAAAGGAGCTCAGGGGCACTGTAATTCACAAACCTGCAGAGTTATAAATGACAACTATCGTCCAAAAATATACTGAAGTAAGGCTGCCAAGAGGACTTGAAAGCGGGGCAGAATTGCAGGAAACCGATTTCAGGAGGTAGACTGGAATTGCATTGAAAGCATAGGAAAAGAGGCAGAACGTCCACAATGATGCACTTGGCCAAAAAGGGCGTATGCGTTTTTTCCTGAATATATTCAGGAAAAAACGCATACGCCCTTTTTGGCCAACCAAGCAAGCTTGCAAAGGAAATCTGCACTACAATGAAGTCTCACTTCCCCCCTGTCAAAAGGGCCATCTGAAAAATGTGTAAAATCCAGAAAGGCAGGACAGGCCATGGAGAACTGGGAGCCTTGTTATGCTGATGGGCGGGATGTACATTGCCAACAGACACTCGGGAGAAGTGTATGGTGTTTCCTGAAACATCTAAAAAACAAAGCAACAGAGCCTAGGGCACTTCCACTTATGGTCCTATAGCTTAGGGAAATTAAAATCAAAAAGATACAGCCACCCCAATGTTTGGGACGCCTCTGTTTACAAGAACCTCGTTTACCGTACAAGTTCAATATCACAGAAAGTGAAAAATGGATAAAGAACTTGTGGTACTTACGTACAATGCAGTATCACTCAGCAGTGAAATCTATGTCATCAGGCCTGTAGCAGCACAATGAGTGGATTCAGGTACGATGATTCTAACTGAAATAAGTCACACAGAAAAAGAAACATCATAAGATATCAGTAATACACGGAATGTAAACTTGGCTACACAGGAACTGAATTACAGAACAGAACAGGGTCTCAAATTTAGAAAACCAACTTATGCTTGTTTAAGGGTAAAGGTGAGTTGGGGTGCTGCATAAAACCAGAGATTGAAATGAGCACAGATAAAGTTCCTTAAGCCAAATATGGAATAGACAAGAGCTACTCCTTGCTCAACGAAATGGACTCAACACCGCATATTAAACGCCTAAGAATGTACCTGACTCTTAAGTATCTTAAAACCTATGGATTGCTATGTCTCCGAAAGAGAATCAAGCATGTGTACAGGGACATAAACGCAGCAGTGATAGGATTGGAGAGGTTCGGTGAGCAAATGAAGACCCTTTGAAGTCATATTGCATGGTACCCATTCCACGGGTTTCAACTACCCAGGTTTAAGGTATTCTTCCTTCAGCTAAAACATGCATGTGGAACCTAGAGTATGATCAACCATGTGATCGGGAGACGTGTTCAAATATGTCTCAGTTTTCGTACCCTGGTACTCGGGTGCAACATTCCAGACGCTTTACTAACACTCTCCCGACTTGGAGAGTCAGTCCCTTTAACCTCCTGTTTGGCCCAGTTTGCAATTTCTGCGGAAGATGAACAGGAATAGCGAGAACCAATGAGAGACTAGCTGGAGGTGTCTGGACGGGCAAATTTAACTCTCATTTCCCACCAGGAAGAGGAAATAACCAAAGGCTCAGCGTGCCGTGCCGGAACCAGATTAGGGCCTGAAGCCATCCTGCGGTGTTGCGGCCAACTCACAAGAAAACGAGTTGAAGAAAGGAGCTCAGGGGCACTGTAATTCACAAACCTGTAGAGTTATAAATGACAACTATCGTCCAAAAATATACTGAAGTAAGGCTGCCAAGAGGACTTGAAAGCGGGGCAGAATTGCAGGAAACCGATTTCAGGAGGTAGACTGGAATTGCATTGAAAGCATAGGAAAAGAGGCAGAACGTCCACAATGATGCACTTGGCCAAAAAGGGCGTATGCGTTTTTTCCTGAATATATTCAGGAAAAAACGCATACGCCCTTTTTGGCCAACCAAGCAAGCTTGCAAAGGAAATCTGCACTACAATGAAGTCTCACTTCCCCCCGGTCAAAAGGGCCATCTGAAAAAAGTGTAAAATCCAGAAAGGCAGGACAGGCCATGGAGAACTGGGAGCCTTGTTATGCTGATGGGCGGGATGTACATTGCCAACAGACACTCGGGAGAAGTGTATGGTGTTTCCTGAAACATCTAAAAAACAAAGCAACAGAGCCTAGGGCACTTCCACTTATGGTCCTATAGCTTAGGGAAATTAAAATCAAAAAGATACAGCCACCCCAATGTTTGGGACGCCTCTGTTTACAAGAACCTCGTTTACCGTACAAGTTCAATATCACAGAAAGTGAAAAATGGATAAAGAACTTGTGGTACTTACGTACAATGCAGTATCACTCAGCAGTGAAATCTATGTCATCAGGCCCGTAGCAGCACAATGAGTGGATTCAGGTACGATGATTCTAACTGAAATAAGTCACACAGAAAAAGAAACATCATAAGATATCAGTAATACACGGAATGTAAACTTGGCTACACAGGAACTGAATTACAGAACAGAAAAGGGTCTCAAATTTAGAAAACCAACTTATGCTTGTTTAAGGGTAAAGGTGAGTTGGGGTGCTGCATAAAACCAGAGATTGAAATGAGCACAGATAAAGTTCCTTAAGCCAAATATGGAATAGACAAGAGCTACTCCTTGCTCAACGAAATGGACTCAACACCGCATATTAAACGCCTAAGAATGTACCTGACTCTTAAGTATCTTAAAACCTATGGATTGCTATGTCTCCGAAAGAGAATCAAGCATGTGTACAGGGACATAAACGCAGCAGTGATAGGATTGGAGAGGTTCGGTGAGCAAATGAAGACCCTTTGAAGTCATATTGCATGGTACCCATTCCACGGGTTTCAACTACCCAGGTTTAAGGTATTCTTCCTTCAGCTAAAACATGCATGTGGAACCTAGAGTATGATCAACCATGTGATCGGGAGACGTGTTCAAATATGTCTCAGTTTTCGTACCCTGGTACTCGGGTGCAACATTCCAGACGCTTTACTAACACTCTCCCGACTTGGAGAGTCAGTCCCTTTAACCTCCTGTTTGGCCCAGTTTGCAATTTCTGCGGAAGATGAACAGGAATAGCGAGAACCAAGGAGAGACTAGCTGGAGGTGTCTGGACGGGCAAATTTAACTCTCATTTCCCACCAGGAAGAGGAAATAACCAAAGGCTCAGCGTGCCGTGCCGGAACCAGATTAGGGCCTGAAGCCATCCTGCGGTGTTGCGGCCAGCTCACAAGAAAACGAGTTGAAGAAAGGAGCTCAGGTGCACTGTAATTCACAAACCTGCAGAGTTATAAATGACAACTATCGTCCAAAAATATACTGAAATAAGGCTGCCAAGAGGACTTGAAAGCGGGGCAGAATTGCAGGAAACCGATTTCAGGAGGTAGACTGGAATTGCATTGAAAGCATAGGAAAAGAGGCAGAACGTCCACAATGATGCACTTGGCCAAAAAGGGCGTATGCGTTTTTTCCTGAATATATTCAGGAAAAAACGCATACGCACTTTTTGGCCAACCAAGCAAGCTTGCAAAGGAAATCTGCACTACAATGAAGTCTCACTTCCCCCCGGTCAAAAGGGCCATCTGAAAAAAGTGTAAAATCCAGAAAGGCAGGACAGGCCATGGAGAACTGGGAGCCTTGTTATGCTGATGGGCGGGATGTAAATTGCCAACAGACACTCGGGAGAAGTGTATGGTGTTTCCTGAAACATCTAAAAAACAAAGCAACAGAGCCTAGGGCACTTCCACTTATGGTCCTATAGCTTAGGGAAATTAAAATCAAAAAGACACAGCCACCCCAAAGTTTGGGACGGCTCTGTTTACAACAACCTCGTTTACAGTACAAGTTCAATATCACAGAAAGTGTAAAATGGAGAAAGAAGTTGTGGTACTCATGTACAATGCAATATCACTCAGCAATGAAATCTATGTCACCAGGCCCGTAGCAGCACAATGAGTGGATTCGGGTAAGGTGATTCTAACTGAAATAAGTCACACAGAAAAAGAAATATCAAAAAATATCACTAATACATGGAATGTAAACTTGGCTACAGAGGAACTGAATTACAAAACAGAACCGGGTCTCAAATTTAGAAAACCAACTTATGCTTGCTTAAGGGGAAAGGTGAGTTGGGGTGCTGCATACAACCAGAGATTGAAATGAGCACAGATAAAGTTCCTTAAGCTAAATATGGAATAGACAAGAGCTACTCCTTGCTCAACGAAATGGACTCAACACGCCATATTAAACGCCTAAGAATGTACGTGACTAGTAAGTATCTTAAAACCTATGGATTGCTATGTCTCCAAAAGAGAATCAAACGTGTGTACAGGGGCATAAACGCAGCAGTGATAGGATTGGAGAGTTTCGGTGAGCAAATGAATACCCTTTGAAGTCATATTGCATGGTACCCATTCCACGGGTCACAACTCTCCGGGTTTAAGGTATTCTTCCTTCAGCTAAAACATTTATGTTGAACCCAGAGTATGATCAACCACGTGATCGGGAGACGTGTTCAGATATGTCTCAGTTTTCGTACCCTGGTACTCGGGTGCAACATTCCAGACGCTTTACTAACACTCTCCCCACTTGGAGAGTCAGTGCCTTTAACCTCCTGTTTGGCTCAGTTTGCAATTTCTGCGGAAGATGAACAGGAATAGCGAAAACCAATGAGAGACTAGCTGGAGGTGTCTGGACGGGCAAATTTAACTCTCATTTCCCACCAGGAAGAGGAAATAACCAAAGGCTCAGCGTGCCGTGCCAGAACCAGATAAGGGCCTGAAGCCATCCTGCGGTGTTGCGGCCAGCTCACAAGAAAGCGAGTTGAAGAAAGGAGCTCAGGGGCACTGTAATTCACAAACCTGCAGAGTTATAAATGACAGCTATCGTCCAAAAATATACTGAAGTAAGGCTGCCAAGAGGACTTGAAAGCGGGGCAGAATTGCAGGAAACCGATTTCAGGAGGTAGACTGGAATTGCATTGAAAGCATAGGAAAAGAGGCAGAACGTCCACAATGATGCACTTGGCCAAAAAGGGCGTATGCGTTTTTTCCTGAATATATATATTCAGGAAAAAACGCATACGCCCTTTTTGGCCAACCAAGCAAGCTTGCAAAGGAAATCTGCACTACAATGAAGTCTCACTTCCCCCCGGTCAAAAGGGCCATCTGAAAAAAGTGTAAAATCCAGAAAGGCAGGACAGGCCATGGAGAACTGGGAGCCTTGTTATGCTGATGGGCGGGATGTAAATTGCCAACAGACACTCGGGAGAAGTGTATGGTGCTTCCTGAAACATCTAAAAAACAAAGCAACAGAGCCTAGGGCACTTCCACTTATGGTCCTATAGCTTAGGGAAATTAAAATCAAAAAGACACAGCCTCCCCAAAGTTTGGGACGCCTCTGTTTACAAGAACCTCGTTTACCGTACAAGTTCAATATCACAGAAAGTGAAAAATGGATAAAGAACTTGTGGTACTTACGTACAATGCAGTATCACTCAGCAATGAAATCTATGTCATCAGGTCCGTAGCAGCATAATGAGTGGATTCAGGTATGATGATTCTAACTGAAATAAGTCACACAGAAAAGGAAACATCATAAGATATCACTAATACACGGAATGTAAACTGGGCTACACAGGAACTGAATTCCAAAACAGAACAGGGTCTCAAATTTAGAAAACCAACTTATGCTTGCTTAAGTGGAAAGGTGAGTTGGGGTGCTGCATAAAACCAGAGATTGAAATGAGCACAGATAAAGTTCCTTAAGCCAAATACGGAATAGACAAGAGCTACTCCTTGCTCAACGAAATGGACTCAACACCGCATATTAAACGCCTAAGAATGTACCTGACTAGTAAGTATCTTAAAACCTATGGATTGCTATGTCTCCGAAAGAGAATCAAGCATGTGTACAGGGACATAAACGCAGCAGTGATAGGATTGGAGAGGTTCGGTGAGCAAATGAAGACCCTTTGAAGTCATATTGCATGGTACCCATTCCACGGGTTTCAACTACCCAGGTTTAAGGTATTCTTCCTTCAGCTAAAACATGCATGTGGAACCCAGAGTATGATCAACCGTGTGAACGGGAGACGTGTTCAAATATGTCTCAGTTTTCCTCCCCTGGTACTCGGGTGCAACATTCCAGACGCTTTACTAACACTCTCCCCACTTGGAGAGTCAGCGCCTTTAACCTCCTGTTTGGCCCAGTTTGCAATTTCTGCGGAAGATGAACAGGAATAGCGAGAACCAATGAGAGACTAGCTGGAGGTGTCTGGACGGGCAAATTTAACTCTCGTTTCCCACCAGGAAGAGGAATTAACCAAAGGCTCAGGGTGTCGTGCCGGAACCAGATTAGGGCCTGAAGCCATCCTGCGGTGTTGCGGCCAGCTCACAAGAAAGCGAGTTGAAGAAAGGAGCTCAGGGGCACTGTAATTCACAAACCTGCAGAGTTATAAATGACAGCTATCGTCCAAAAATATACTGAAGTAAGGCTGCCAAGAGGACTTGAAAGCGGGGCAGAATTGCAGGAAACCGATTTCAGGAGGTAGACTGGAATTGCATTGAAAGCATAGGAAAAGAGGCAGAACGTCCACAATGATGCACTTGGCCAAAAAGGGCGTATGCGGTTTTTCCTGAATATATTCAGGAAAAAACGCATCGCCCTTTTTGGCCAACCAAGCAAGCTTGCAAAGGAAATCTGCACTACAATGAAGTCTCACTTCCCCCCCCCCCCCCGGTCAAAAGGGCCATCTGAAAAAAGTGTAAAATCCAGAAAGGCAGGACAGGCCATGGAGAACTGGGAGCCTTGTTATGCTGATGGGCGGGATGTAAATTGCCAACAGACACTCGGGAGAAGTGTATGGTGTTTCCTGAAACATCTAAAAAACAAAGCAACAGAGCCTAGGGCACTTCCACTTATGGTCCTATAGCTTAGGGAAATTAAAATCAAAAAGATACAGCCACCCCAATGTTTGGGACGCCTCTGTTTACAAGAACCTCGTTTACCGTACAAGTTCAATATCACAGAAAGTGAAAAATGGATAAAGAACTTGTGGTACTTACGTACAATGCAGTATCACTCAGCAGTGAAATCTATGTCATCAGGCCCGTAGCAGCTCAATGAGTGGATTCAGGTACGATGATTCTAACTGAAATAAGTCACACAGAAAAAGAAACATCATAAGATATCAGTAATACACGGAATGTAAACTTGGCTACACAGGAACTGAATTACAGAACAGAACAGGGTCTCAAATTTAGAAAACCAACTTATGCTTGTTTAAGGGGAAAGGTGAGTTGGGGTGCTGCATAAAACCAGAGATTGAAATGAGCACAGATAAAGTTCCTTAAGCCAAATATGGAATAGACAAGAGCTACTCCTTGCTCAACGAAATGGACTCAACACCGCATATTAAACGCCTAAGAATGTACCTGACTCTTAAGTATCTTAAAACCTATGGATTGCTATGTCTCCGAAAGAGAATCAAGCATGTGTACAGGGACATAAACGCAGCAGTGATAGGATTGGAGAGGTTCGGTGAGCAAATGAAGACCCTTTGAAGTCATATTGCATGGTACCCATTCCACGGGTTTCAACTACCCAGGTTTAAGGTATTCTTCCTTCAGCTAAAACATGCATGTGGAACCTAGAGTATGATCAACCATGTGATCGGGAGACGTGTTCAAATATGTCTCAGTTTTCGTACCCTGGTACTCGGGTGCAACATTCCAGACGCTTTACTAACACTCTCCCGACTTGGAGAGTCAGTCCCTTTAACCTCCTGTTTGGCCCAGTTTGCAATTTCTGCGGAAGATGAACAGGAATAGCGAGAACCAATGAGAGACTAGCTGGAGGTGTCTGGACGGGCAAATTTAACTCTCATTTCCCACCAGGAAGAGGAAATAACCAAAGGCTCAGCGTGCCGTGCCGGAACCAGATTAGGGCCTGAAGCCATCCTGCGGTGTTGCGGCCAGCTCACAAGAAAACGAGTTGAAGAAAGGAGCTCAGGGGCACTGTAATTCACAAACCTGCAGAGTTATAAATGACAACTATCGTCCAAAAATATACTGAAGTAAGGCTGCCAAGAGGACTTGAAAGCGGGGCAGAATTGCAGGAAACCGATTTCAGGAGGTAGACTGGAATTGCATTGAAAGCATAGGAAAAGAGGCAGAACGTCCACAATGATGCACTTGGCCAAAAAGGGCGTATGCGTTTTTTCCTGAATATATTCAGGAAAAAACGCATACGCCCTTTTTGGCCAACCAAGCAAGCTTGCAAAGGAAATCTGCACTACAATGAAGTCTCACTTCCCCCCGGTCAAAAGGGCCATCTGAAAAAAGTGTAAAATCCAGAAAGGCAGGACAGGCCATGGAGAACTGGGAGCCTTGTTATGCTGATGGGCGGGATGTACATTGCCAACAGACACTCGGGAGAAGTGTATGGTGTTTCCTGAAACATCTAAAAAACAAAGCAACAGAGCCTAGGGCACTTCCACTTATGGTCCTATAGCTTAGGGAAATTAAAATCAAAAAGATACAGCCACCCCAATGTTTGGGACGCCTCTGTTTACAAGAACCTCGTTTACCGTACAAGTTCAATATCACAGAAAGTGAAAAATGGATAAAGAACTTGTGGTACTTACGTACAATGCAGTATCACTCAGCAGTGAAATCTATGTCATCAGGCCCGTAGCAGCACAATGAGTGGATTCAGGTACGATGATTCTAACTGAAATAAGTCACACAGAAAAAGAAACATCATAAGATATCAGTAATACACGGAATGTAAACTTGGCTACACAGGAACTGAATTACAGAACAGAACAGGGTCTCAAATTTAGAAAACCAACTTATGCTTGTTTAAGGGTAAAGGTGAGTTGGGGTGCTGCATAAAACCAGAGATTGAAATGAGCACAGATAAAGTTCCTTAAGCCAAATATGGAATAGACAAGAGCTACTCCTTGCTCAACGAAATGGACTCAACACCGCATATTAAACGCCTAAGAATGTACCTGACTCTTAAGTATCTTAAAACCTATGGATTGCTATGTCTCCGAAAGAGAATCAAGCATGTGTACAGGGACATAAACGCAGCAGTGATAGGATTGGAGAGGTTCAGTGAGCAAATGAAGACCCTTTGAAGTCATATTGCATGGTACCCATTCCACGGGTTTCAACTACCCAGGTTTAAGGTATTCTTCCTTCAGCTAAAACATGCATGTGAAACCTAGAGTATGATCAACCATGTGATCAGGAGACGTGTTCAAATATGTCTCAGTTTTCGTACCCTGGTACTCGGGTGCAACATTCCAGACGCTTTACTAACACTCTCCCGACTTGGAGAGTCAGTCCCTTTAACCTCCTGTTTGGCCCAGTTTGCAATTTCTGCGGAAGATGAACAGGAATAGCGAGAACCAATGAGAGACTAGCTGGAGGTGTCTGGACGGGCAAATTTAACTCTCATTTCCCACCAGGAAGAGGAAATAACCAAAGGCTCAGCGTGCCGTGCCGGAACCAGATTAGGGCCTGAAGCCATCCTGCGGTGTTGCGGCCAGCTCACAAGAAAGCGAGTTGAAGAAAGGAGCTCAGGGGCACTGTAATTCACAAACCTACAGAGTTATAAATGACAGCTATCGTCCAAAAATATACTGAAGTAAGGCTGCCAAGAGGACTTGAAAGCGGGGCAGAATTGCAGGAAACCGATTTCAGGAGGTAGACTGGAATTGCATTGAAAGCATAGGAAAAGAGGCAGAACGTCCACAATGATGCACTTGGCCAAAAAGGGCGTATGCGTTTTTTTCCTGAATATACTCAGGAAAAAACGCATACGCACTTTTTGGCCAACCAAGCAAGCTTGCAAAGGAAATCTGCACTACACTGAAGTCTCACTTCCCCCCGGTCAAAAGGGCCATCTGAAAAAAGTGTAAAATCCAGAAAGGCAGGACAGGCCATGGAGAACTGGGAGCCTTGTTATGCTGATGGGCGGGATGTAAACTGCCAACAGACACTCGGGAGAAGTGTATGGTGTTTCCTGAAACATCTAAAAAACAAAGCAACAGAGCCTAGGGCACTTCCACTTATGGTCCTATAGCTTAGGGAAATTAAAATCAAAAAGACACAGCCACCCCAAAGTTTGGGACGCCTCTGTTTACAAGAACCTCATTTACAGTACAAGCTCAACATCGCAGAAAGTGAAAAATGGATAAAGAACTTGTGGTACTTACGTACAATGCAGTATCACTCAGCAGTGAAATCTATGTCATCAGGCGCGTAGCAGGACAATGAGTGGATTCAGGTACGATGATTCTAACTGAAATAAGTCACACAGAAAAAGAAACATCATAAGATATTAGTAATACACGGAATGTAAACTTGGCTACACAGGAACTGAATTACAGAACAGAACAGGGTCTCAAATTTAGAAAACCAACTTATGCTTGTTTAAGGGGAAAGGTGAGTTGGGGTGCTGCATAAAACCAGAGATTGAAATGAGCACAGATAAAGTTCCTTAAGCCAAATATGGAATAGACAAGAGCTACTCCTTGCTCAACGAAATGGACTCAACACCGCATATTAAACGCCTAAGAATGTACCTGACTCTTAAGTATCTTAAAACCTATGGATTGCTATGTCTCCGAAAGAGAATCAAGCATGTGTACAGGGACATAAACGCAGCAGTGATAGGATTGGAGAGGTTCGGTGAGCAAATGAAGACCCTTTGAAGTCATATTGCATGGTACCCATTCCACGGGTTTCAACTACCCAGGTTTAAGGTATTCTTCCTTCAGCTAAAACATGCATGTGGAACCTAGAGTATGATCAACCATGTGATCGGGAGACGTGTTCAAATATGTCTCAGTTTTCGTACCCTGGTACTCGGGTGCAACATTCCAGACGCTTTACTAACACTCTCCCGACTTGGAGAGTCAGTCCCTTTAACCTCCTGTTTGGCCCAGTTTGCAATTTCTGCGGAAGATGAACAGGAATAGCGAGAACCAATGAGAGACTAGCTGGAGGTGTCTGGACGGGCAAATTTAACTCTCATTTCCCACCAGGAAGAGGAAATAACCAAAGGCTCAGCGTGCCGTGCCGGAACCAGATTAGGGCCTGAAGCCATCCTGCGGTGTTGCGGCCAGCTCACAAGAAAACGAGTTGAAGAAAGGAGCTCAGGGGCACTGTAATTCACAAACCTGCAGAGTTATAAATGACAACTATCGTCCAAAAATATACTGAAGTAAGGCTGCCAAGAGGACTTGAAAGCGGGGCAGAATTGCAGGAAACCGATTTCAGGAGGTAGACTGGAATTGCATTGAAAGCATAGGAAAAGAGGCAGAACGTCCACAATGATGCACTTGGCCAAAAAGAGCGTATGCGTTTTTTCCTGAATATATTCAGGAAAAAACGCATACGCCCTTTTTGGCCAACCAAGCAAGCTTGCAAAGGAAATCTGCACTACAATGAAGTCTCACTGCCCCCCGGTCAAAAGGGCCATCTGAAAAAAGTGTAAAATCCAGAAAGGCAGGACAGGCCATGGAGAACTGGGAGCCTTGTTATGCTGATGGGCGGGATGTAAACTGCCAACAGACACTCGGGAGAAGTGTATGGTGTTTCCTGAAACATCTAAAAAACAAAGCAACAGAGCCTAGGGCACTTCCACTTATGGTCCTATAGCTTAGGGAAATTAAAATCAAAAAGATACAGCCACCCCAATGTTTGGGACGCCTCTGTTTACAAGAACCTCGTTTACCGTACAAGTTCAATATCACAGAAAGTGAAAAATGGATAAAGAACTTGTGGTACTTACGTACAATGCAGTATCACTCAGCAGTGAAATCTATGTCATCAGGCCCGTAGCAGCACAATGAGTGGATTCAGGTACGATGATTCTAACTGAAATAAGTCACACAGAAAAAGAAACATCATAAGATATCAGTAATACACGGAATGTAAACTTGGCTACACAGGAACTGAATTACAGAACAGAACAGGGTCTCAAATTTAGAAAACCAACTTATGCTTGCTTAAGGGGAAAGGTGAGTTGGGGTGCTGCATAAAACCAGAGATTGAAATGAGCACAGATAAAGTTCCTTAAGCCAAATATGGAATAGACAAGAGCTACTCCTTGCTCAACGAAATGGACTCAACACCGCATATTAAACGCCTAAGAATGTACCTGACTCTTAAGTATCTTAAAACCTATGGATTGCTATGTCTCCGAAAGAGAATCAAGCATGTGTACAGGGACGTAAACGCAGCAGTGATAGGATTGGAGAGGTTCGGTGAGCAAATGAAGACCCTTTGAAGTCATATTGCATGGTACCCATTCCACGGGTTTCAACTACCCAGGTTTAAGGTATTCTTCCTTCAGCTAAAACATGCATGTGGAACCTAGAGTATGATCAACCATGTGATCGGGAGACGTGTTCAAATATGTCTCAGTTTTCGTACCCTGGTACTCGGGTGCAACATTCCAGACGCTTTACTAACACTCTCCCGACTTGGAGAGTCAGTCCCTTTAACCTCCTGTTTGGCCCAGTTTGCAATTTCTGCGGAAGATGAACAGGAATAGCGAGAACCAATGAGAGACTAGCTGGAGGTGTCTGGACGGGCAAATTTAACTCTCATTTCCCACCAGGAAGAGGAAATAACCAAAGGCTCAGCGTGCCGTGCCGGAACCAGATTAGGGCCTGAAGCCATCCTGCGGTGTTGCGGCCAGCTCACAAGAAAACGAGTTGAAGAAAGGAGCTCAGGGGCACTGTAATTCACAAACCTGCAGAGTTATAAATGACAGCTATCGTCCAAAAATATACTGAAGTAAGGCTGCCAAGAGGACTTGAAAGCGGGGCAGAATTGCAGGAAACCGATTTCAGGAGGTAGACTGGAATTGCATTGAAAGCATAGGAAAAGAGGCAGAACGTCCACAATGATGCACTTGGCCAAAAAGGGCGTATGCGTTTTTTCCTGAATATATTCAGGAAAAAACGCATACGCCCTTTTTGGCCAACCAAGCAAGCTTGCAAAGGAAATCTGCACTACAATGAAGTCTCACTGCCCCCCGGTCAAAAGGGCCATCTGAAAAAAGTGTAAAATCCAGAAAGGCAGGACAGGCCATGGAGAACTGGGAGCCTTGTTATGCTGATGGGCGGGATGTAAACTGCCAACAGACACTCGGGAGAAGTGTATGGTGTTTCCTGAAACATCTAAAAAACAAAGCAACAGAGCCTAGGGCACTTCCACTTATGGTCCTATAGCTTAGGGAAATTAAAATCAAAAAGATACAGCCACCCCAATGTTTGGGACGCCTCTGTTTACAAGAACCTCGTTTATCGTACAAGTTCAATATCACAGAAAGTGAAAAATGGATAAGGAACTTGTGGTACTTACGTACAATGCAGTATCACTCAGCAGTGAAATCTATGTCATCAGGCCCGTAGCAGCACAATGAGTGGATTCAGGTACGATGATTCTAACTGAAATAAGTCACACAGAAAAAGAAACATCATAAGATATCATTAATACACGGAATGTAAACTTGGCTACACAGGAACTGAATTACAGAACAGAACAGGGTCTCAAATTTAGAAAACCAACTTATGCTTGTTTAAGGGGAAAGGTGAGTTGGGGTGCTGCATAAAACCAGAGATTGAAATGAGCACAGATAAAGTTCCTTAAGCCAAATATGGAATAGACAAGAGCTACTCCTTGCTCAACGAAATGGACTCAACACCGCATATTAAACGCCTAAGAATGTACCTGACTCTTAAGTATCTTAAAACCTATGGATTGCTATGTCTCCGAAAGAGAATCAAGCATGTGTACAGGGACATAAACGCAGCAGTGATAGGATTGGAGAGGTTCGGTGAGCAAATGAAGACCCTTTGAAGTCATATTGCATGGTACCCATTCCACGGGTTTCAACTACCCAGGTTTAAGGTATTCTTCCTTCAGCTAAAACATGCATGTGGAACCTAGAGTATGATCAACCATGTGATCGGGAGACGTGTTCAAATATGTCTCAGTTTTCGTACCCTGGTACTCGGGTGCAACATTCCAGACGCTTTACTAACACTCTCCCGACTTGGAGAGTCAGTCCCTTTAACCTCCTGTTTGGCCCAGTTTGCAATTTCTGCGGAAGATGAACAGGAATAGCGAGAACCAATGAGAGACTAGCTGGAGGTGTCTGGACGGGCAAATTTAACTCTCATTTCCCACCAGGAAGAGGAAATAACCAAAGGCTCAGCGTGCCGTGCCGGAACCAGATTAGGGCCTGAAGCCATCCTGCGGTGTTGCGGCCAGCTCACAAGAAAACGAGTTGAAGAAAGGAGCTCAGGGGCACTGTAATTCACAAACCTGCAGAGTTATAAATGACAACTATCGTCCAAAAATATACTGAAGTAAGGCTGCCAAGAGGACTTGAAAGCGGGGCAGAATTGCAGGAAACCGATTTCAGGAGGTAGACTGGAATTGCATTGAAAGCATAGGAAAAGAGGCAGAACGTCCACAATGATGCACTTGGCCAAAAAGGGCGTATGCGTTTTTTCCTGAATATATTCAGGAAAAAACGCATACGCCCTTTTTGGCCAACCAAGCAAGCTTGCAAAGGAAATCTGCACTACAATGAAGTCTCACTTCCCCCCGGTCAAAAGGGCCATCTGAAAAAAGTGTAAAATCCAGAAAGGCAGGACAGGCCATGGAGAACTTGGAGCCTTATTATACTGATGGGCGGGATGTACATTGCCAACAGACACTGGGGAGAAGTGTATGGTGTTTCCTGAAACATCTAAAAAACAAAGCAACAGAGCCTAGGGCACTTCCACTTATGGTCCTATAGCTTAGGGAAATTAAAATCAAAAAGATACAGCCACGCCAATGTTTGGGACGCCTCTGTTTACAAGAACCTCGTTTACCGTACAAGTTCAATATCACAGAAAGTGAAAAATGGATAAAGAACTTGTGGTACTTACGTACAATGCAGTATCACTCAGCAGTGAAATCTATGTCATCAGGCCCGTAGCAGCACAATGAGTGGATTCAGGTACGATGATTCTAACTGAAATAAGTCACACAGAAAAAGAAACATCATAAGATATCAGTAATACACGGAATGTAAACTTGGCTACACAGGAACTGAATTACAGAACAGAACAGGGTCTCAAATTTAGAAAACCAACTTATGCTTGTTTAAGGGTAAAGGTGAGTTGGGGTGCTGCATAAAACCAGAGATTGAAATGAGCACAGATAAAGTTCCTTAAGCCAAATATGCAATAGACAAGAGCCACTCCTTGCTCAACGAAATGGACTCAACACCGCATATTAAACGCCTAAGAATGTACCTGACTCTTAAGTATCTTAAAACCTATAGATTGCTATGTCTCCGAAAGAGAATCAAGCATGTGTACAGGGACATAAACGCAGCAGTGATAGGATTGGAGAGGTTCGGTGAGCAAATGAAGACCCTTTGAAGTCATATTGCATGGTACCCATTCCACGGGTTTCAACTACCCAGGTTTAAGTTATTCTTCCTTCAGCTAAAACATGCATGTGGAACCTAGAGTATGATCAACCATGTGATCGGGAGACGTGTTCAAATATGTCTCAGTTTTCGTACCCTGGTACTCGGGTGCAACATTCCAGACGCTTTACTAACACTCTCCCGACTTGGAGAGTCAGTCCCTTTAACCTCCTGTTTGGCCCAGTTTGCAATTTCTGCGGAAGATGAACAGGAATAGCGAGAACCAATGAGAGACTAGCTGGAGGTGTCTGGACGCGCAAATTTAACTCTCATTTCCCACCAGGAAGAGGAAATAACCAAAGGCTCAGCGTGCCGTGCCGGAACCAGATTAGGGCCTGAAGCCATCCTGCGGTGTTGCGGCCAGCTCACAAGAAAGCGAGTTGAAGAAAGGAGCTCAGGGGCACTGTAATTCACAAACCTGCAGAGTTATAAATGACAACTATCGTCCAAAAATATACTGAAGTAAGGCTGCCAAGAGGACTTGAAAGCGGGGCAGAATTGCAGGAAACCGATTTCAGGAGGTAGACTGGAATTGCATTGAAAGCATAGGAAAAGAGGCAGAACGTCCACAATGATGCACTTGGCCAAAAAGGGCGTATGCGTTTTTTCCCGAATATATTCAGGAAAAAACGCATACGCCCTTTTTGGCCAACCAAGCAAGTTTGCAAAGGAAATCTGCACTACAATGAAGTCTCACTTCCCCCCGGTCAAAAGGGCCATCTGAAAAAAGTGTAAAATCCAGAAAGGCAGGACAGGCCATGGAGAACTGGGAGCCTTGTTATGCTGATGGGCGGGATGTAAATTGCCAACAGACACTCGGGAGAAGTGTATGGTGTTTCCTGAAACGTCTAAAAAACAAAGCAACAGAGCCTAGGGCACTTCCACTTATGGTCCTATACCTTAGGGAAATTAAAATCAAAAAGATACAGCCACCCCAATGTTTGGGACGCCTCTGTTTACAAGAACCTGGTTTACCGTACAAGTTCAATATCACAGAAAGTGAAAAATGGATAAAGAACTTGTGGTACTTACGTACAATGCAGTATCACTCAGCAGTGAAATCTATGTCATCAGGCCCGTAGCAGCACAATGAGTGGATTCAGGTACGATGATTCTAACTGAAATAAGTCACACAGAAAAAGAAACATCATAAGATATCAGTAATACACGGAATGTAAACTTGGCTACACAGGAACTGAATTACAGAACAGAACAGGGTCTCAAATTTAGAAAACCAACTTATGCTTGCTTAAGGGTAAAGGTGAGTTGGGGTGCTGCATAAAAGCAGAGATTGAAATGAGCACAGATAAAGTTCCTTAAGCCAAATATGGAATAGACAAGAGCTACTCCTTGCTCAACGAAATGGACTCAACACCGCATATTAAACGCCTAAGAATGTACCTGACTCTTAAGTATCTTAAAACCTGTGGATTGCTATGTCTCCGAAAGAGAATCAAGCATGTGTACAGGGACATAAACGCAGCAGTGATAGGATTGGAGAGGTTCGGTGAGCAAATGAAGACCCTTTGAAGTCATATTGCATGGTACCCATTACACGGGTCTCAACTCTCCAGGTTTAAGGTATTCTTCCTTCAGCTAAAATATGCATGTGGAACCCAGAGTATGATCAACAGTGTGAACGGGAGACGTGTTCAAATATGTCTCAGTTTTCCTCCCCTGGTACTCGGGTGCAACATTCCAGACGCTTTACTAACACTCTCCCCACTTGGAGAGTCAGCGCATTTAACCTCCTGTTTGGCCCAGTTTGCAATTTCTGCGGAAGATGAACAGGAATAGCGAGAAACAATGAGAGACTAGCTGGAGGTGTCTGGACGGGCAAATTTAACTCTCATTTCCCACCAGGAAGAGGAAATAACCAAAGGCTCAGCGTGCCATGCCGGAACAAGATTAGGGCCTGAAGCCATCCTGCGGTGTTGTGGCCAGCTCACAAGAAAGCGAGTTGAAGAAAGGAGCTCAGGGGCACTGTAATTCACAAACCTGCAGAGTTATAAATGACAGCTATCGTCCAAAAATATACTGAAGTAAGGCTGCCAAGAGGACTTGAAAGCGGGGCAGAATTGCAGGAAACCGATTTCAGGAGGTAGACTGGAATTGCATTGAAAGCATAGGAAAAGAGGCAGAACGTCCACAATGATGCACTTGGCCAAAAAGGGCGTATGCGTTTTTTCCTGAATATATTCAGGAAAAAACGCATACGCCCTTTTTGGCCAACCAAGCAAACTAGCAAAGGAAATCTGCACTACAATGAAGTCTCACTTCCCCCCGGTCAAAAGGGCCATCTGAAAAAAGTGTAAAATCCAGAAAGGCAGGACAGGCCATGGAGAACTGGGAGCCTTGTTATGCTGATGGGCGGGATGTAAATTGCCAACAGCCACTCAGGAGAAGTGTATGGTGTTTCCTGAAACATCTAAGAAACAAAGCAACAGAGCCTAGGGCACTTTCACTTATGGTCCTATAGCTTAGGGAAATTAAAATAAAAAAGACACAGCCACCGCAAAATTTGGGACGCCTCTGTTTACAAGAACCTCGTTTACCGTACAAGTTCTCTATCACAGAAAGTGAAAAATGGATAAAGAACTTGTGGTACTTACGTACAATGCAGTATCACTCAGCAATGAAATCTATGTCATCAGGCCCGTAGCAGCATAATGAGTGGATTCAGGTACGATGATTCTAACTGAAATAAGTCACACAGAAAAAGAAACATCATAAGATATCACTAATACACGGAATGTAAACTTGGCTACACAGGAACTGAATTCCAAAACAGAACAGGGTCTCAAATTTAGAAAACCAACTTATGCTTGCTTAAGGGGAAAGGTGAGTTGGGGTGCTGCATAAAACCAGAGATTGAAATGAGCACAGATAAAGTTCCTTAAGCCAAATATGGAATAGACAAGAGCTACTCCTTGCTCAACGAAATGGACTCAACACCCCATATTAAACGCTTAAGAATGTACCTGACTAGTAAGTATCTTAAAACCTATGGATTGCTATGTCTCCATAAGAGAATCAAGCGTGTGTACAGGGGCATAAACGCAGCAGTGATAGGATTGGAGAGGTTCGGTGAGCAAATGAAGACCCTTTGAAGTCATATTGCATGGTACCCATTACACGGGTCTCAACTCTCCAGGTTTAAGGTATTCTTCCTTCAGCTAAAATATGCATGTGGAACCCAGAGTATGATCAACAGTGTGAACGGGAGACGTGTTCAAATATGTCTCAGTTTTCCTCCCCTGGTACTCTGGTGCAACATTCCAGACGCTTTACTAACACTCTCCCCACTTGGAGAGTCAGCGCCTTTAACCTCCTGTTTGGCCCAGTTTGCAATTTCTGCGGAAGATGAACAGGAATAGGGAGAACCAATGAGAGACTAGCTGGAGGTGTCTGGACGGGCAAATTTAACTCTCATTTCCCACCAGGAAGAGGAAATAACCAAAGGTTCAGCGTGCCATGCCGGAACAAGATTAGGGCCTGAAGCCATCCTGCGGTGTTGCGGCCAGCTCACAAGAAAGCGAGTTGAAGAAAGGAGCTCAGGGGCACTGTAATTCACAAACCTGCAGAGTTATAAATGACAGCTATCGTCCAAAAATATACTGAAGTAAGGCTGCCAAGAGGACTTGAAAGCGGGGCAGAATTGCAGGAAACCGATTTCAGGAGGTAGACTGGAATTGCATTGAAAGCATAGGAAAAGAGGCAGAACGTCCACAATGATGCACTTGGCCAAAAAGGGCGTATGCGTTTTTTCCTGAATACATTCAGGAAAAAACGCATACGCCCTTTTTGGCCAACCAAGCAAACTTGCAAAGGAAATCTGCACTACAATGAAGTCTCACTTCCCCCCGGTCAAAAGGGCCATCTGAAAAAAGTGTAAAATCCAGAAAGGCAGGACAGGCCATGGAGAACTGGGAGCCTTGTTATGCTGATGGGCGGGATGTAAATTGCCAACAGCCACTCGGGAGAAGTGTATGGTGTTTCCTGAAACATCTAAGAAACAAAGCAACAGAGCCTAGGGCACTTTCACTTATGGTCCTATAGCTTAGGGAAATTAAAATCAAAAAGACACAGCCACCCCAAAATTTGGGACGCCTCTGTTTACAAGAACCTCGTTTACCGTACAAGTTCTCTATCACAGAAAGTGAAAAATGGTAAAAGAACTTGTGGTACTTACGTACAATGCAGTACCAATCAGCAGTGAAATCTATGTCATCAGGCCCGTAGCAGCACAATGAGTGGATTCAGGTACGATGATTCTAACTGAAATAAGTCACACAGAAAAAGAAACATCATAAGATATGAGTAATACACGGAATGTAAACTTGGCTACACAGGAACTGAATTCCAATACAGAACAGGGTCTCACATTTAGAAAACCAACTTATGCTTGCTTAAGGGGAAAGGTGAGTTGGGGTGCTGCATAAAACCAGAGATTGAAATGAGCACAGATAAAGTTCCTTAAGCCAAATATGGAATAGACAAGAGCTACTCCTTGCTCAATGAAATGGACTCAACACCCCATATTAAACGCTTAAGAATGTACCTGACTAGTAAGTATCTTAAAACCTATGGATTGCTATGTCTCCATAAGAGAATCAAGCGTGTGTCCAGGGGCATAAACGCAGCAGTGATAGGATTGGAGAGGTTCGGTGAGCAAATGAAGACCCTTTGAAGTCATATTGCATGGTACCCATTCCACGGGTCTCAACTCTCCAGGTTTAAGGTATTCTTCCTTCAGCTGAAACTTGCCTGTGGAACCCAGAGTATGATCAACCATGTGAACGGGAGAAGTGTTCAAATATGTCTCAGTTTTCCTCCCATGGTACTCGGGTGCAACATTCCAGATGCTTTACTAACACTCTCCCCACTTGGAGAGTCAGCGCCTTTAACCTCCTGTTTGGCCCAATTTGCAATTTCTGCGGAAGATGAACAGGAATAGGGAGAACCAATGAGAGACTAGCTGGAGGTGTCTGGACGGGCAAATTTAACTCTCATTTCCCACCAGGAAGAGGAAATAACCAAAGGCTCAGCGTGCCATGCCGGAACCAGATTAGGGCCTGAAGCCATCCTGCGGTGTTGCGGCCAGCTCACAAGAAAGCGAGTTGAAGAAAGGAGCTCAGGGGCACTGTAATTCACAAACCTGCAGAGTTATAAATGACAGCTATCGTCCAAAAATATACTGAAGTAAGGCTGCCAAGAGGACTTGAAAGCAGGGCAGAATTGCAGGAAACCGATTTCAGGAGGTAGACTGGAATTGCATTGAAAGCATAGGAAAAGAGGCAGAACGTCCACAATGATGCACTTGGCCAAAAAGGGCGTATGCGTTTTTTCCTGAATATATTCAGGAAAAAACGCATACGCCCTTTTTGGCCAACCAAGCAAGCTTGCAAAGGAAATCTGCACTACAATGAAGTCTCACTTCCCCCCGGTCAAAAGGGCCATCTGAAAAAAGTGTAAAATCCAGAAAGGCAGGACAGGCCATGGAGAACTGGGAGCCTTGGTATGCTGATGGGCGGGATGTAAATTGCCAACAGACACTCAGGAGAAGTGTATGGTGTTTCCTGAAACATCTGAAAAACAAAGCAACAGAGCCTAGGGCACTTCCACTTATGGCCCTATAGCTTAGGGAAATTAAAATCAAAACGACACAGCCACCCCAAAGTTTGGGACGCCTCTGTTTACAAGAACCTCGTTTACCGTACAAGTTCAATATCACAGAAAGTGAAAAATGGATAAAGAACTTGTGGTACTTACGTACAATGCAGTATCACTCAGCAGTGAAATCTATGACATCAGGCCCGTAGCAGCACAATGAGTGGATTCAGGTACGATGATTCTAACTGAAATAAGTCACACAGAAAAAGAAACATCATAAGATATCAGTAATACACGGAATGTAAACTTGGCTACACAGGAACTGAATTACAGAACAGAACAGGGTCTCAAATTTAGAAAACCAACTTATGCTTGTTTAAGGGTAAAGGTGAGTTGGGGTGCTGCATAAAACCAGAGATTGAAATGAGCACAGATAAAGTTCCTTAAGCCAAATATGGAATAGACAAGAGCTACTCCTTGCTCAACGAAATGGACTCAACACCGCATATTAAACGCCTAAGAATGTACCTGACTCTTAAGTATCTTAAAACCTATGGATTGCTATGTCTCCGAAAGAGAATCAAGCATGTGTACAGGGACATAAACGCAGCAGTGATAGGATTGGAGAGGTTCGGTGAGCAAATGAAGACCCTTTGAAGTCATATTACATGGTACCCATTCCACGGGTTTCAACTACCCAGGTTTAAGGTATTCTTCCTTCAGCTAAAACATGCATGTGGAACCTAGAGTATGATCAACCATGTGATCGGGAGACGTGTTCAAATATGTCTCAGTTTTCGTACCCTGGTACTCGGGTGCAACATTCCAGACGCTTTACTAACACTCTCCCGACTTGGAGAGTCAGTCCCTTTAACCTCCTGTTTGGCCCAGTTTGCAATTTCTGCGGAAGATGAACAGGAATAGCGAGAACCAATGAGAGACTAGCTGGAGGTGTCTGGACGGGCAAATTTAACTCTCATTTCCCACCAGGAAGAGGAAATAACCAAAGGCTCAGCGTGCCGTGCCGGAACAAGATTAGGGCCTGAAGCCATCCTGCGGTGTTGAGGCCAGGTCACATGAAAGCGAGTTGAAGAAAGGAGCTCAGGGGCACTGTAATTCACAAACCTGCAGAGTTATAAATGACAGCTATCGTCCAAAAATATACTGAAGTAAGGCTGCCAAGAGGACTTGAAAGCGGGGCAGAATTGCAGGAAACCGATTTCAGGAGGTAGACTGGAATTGCATTGAAAGCATAGGAAAAGAGGCAGAACGTCCACAATGATGCACTTGGCCGAAAAGGGCGTATGCGTTTTTTCCTGAATATATTCAGGAAGAAACGCATACGCCCTTTTTGGCCAACCAAGCAAACTTGCAAAGGAAATCTGCACTACAATGAAGTCTCACTTCCCCCCGGTCAAAAGGGCCATCTGAAAAAAGTGTAAAATGCACAAAGGCAGGACAGGCCATGGAGAACTGGGAGCCTTGTTATGATGATGGGCGGGATGTAAATTGCCAACAGACACTCGGGAGAAGTGTATGGTGTTTCCTGAAACATCTAAAAAACAAAGCAACAGAGCCTAGGGCACTTCCACTTATGGTCCTATAGCTTAGGGAAATTAAAATCAAAAAGATACAGCCACCCCAATGTTTGGGACGCCTCTGTTTACAAGAACCTCGTTTACCGTACAAGTTCAATATCACAGAAAGTGAAAAATGGATAAAGAACTTGTGGTACTTACGTACAATGCAGTATCACTCAGCAGTGAAATCTATGTCATCAGGCCCGTAGCAGCACAATGAGTGGATTCAGGTACGATGATTCTAACTGAAATAAGTCACACAGAAAAAGAAACATCATAAGATATCAGTAATACACGGAATGTAAACTTGGCTACACAGGAACTGAATTACAGAACAGAACAGGGTCTCAAATTTAGAAAACCAACTTATGCTTGTTTAAGGGTAAAGGTGAGTTGGGGTGCTGCAAAAAACCAGAGATTGAAATGAGCACAGATAAAGTTCCTTAAGCCAAATATGGAATAGACAAGAGCTACTCCTTGCTCAACGAAATGGACTCAACACTGCATATTAAACGCCTAAGAATGTACCTGACTCTTAAGTATCTTAAAACCTATGGATTGCTATGTCTCCGAAAGAGAATCAAGCATGTGTACAGGGATATAAACAAAGCAGTGATAGGATTGGAGAGGTTCGGTGAGCAAATGAAGACCCTTTGAAGTCATATTGCATGGTACCCATTCCACGGGTTTCAACTACCCAGGTTTAAGGTATTCCTCCTTCAGCTAAAACATGCATGTGGAACCTAGAGTATGATCAACCATGTGATCGGGAGACGTGTTCAAATATGTCTCAGTTTTCGTACCCTGGTACTCGGGTGCAACATTCCAGACGCTTTACTAACACTCTCCCGACTTGGAGAGTCAGTCCCTTTAACCTCCTGTTTGGCCCAGTTTGCAATTTCTGCGGAAGATGAACAGGAAGAGCGAGAACCAATGAGAGACTAGCTGGAGGTGTCTGCACGGGCAAATTTAACTCTCATTTCCCACCAGGAAGAGGAAATAACCAAAGGCTCAGCGTGCCGTGCCGGAACCAGATTAGGGCCTGAAGCCATCCTGCGGTGTTGCGGCCAGCTCACAAGAAAACGAGTTGAAGAAAGGAGCTCAGGGGCACTGTAATTCACAAACCTGCAGAGTTATAAATGACAACTATCGTCCAAAAATATACTGAAGTAAGGCTGCCAAGAGGACTTGAAAGCGGGGCAGAATTGCAGGAAACCGATTTCAGGAGGTAGACTGGAATTGCATTGAAAGCATAGGAAAAGAGGCAGAACGTCCACAATGATGCACTTGGCCAAAAAGGGCGTATGCGTTTTTTCCTGAATATATTCAGGAAAAAACGCATACGCCCTTTTTGGCCAACCAAGCAAGCTTGCAAAGGAAATCTGCACTACAATGAAGTCTCACTTCCCCCCGGTCAAAAGGGCCATCTGAAAAAAGTGTAAAATCCAGAAAGGCAGGACAGGCCATGGAGAACTGGGAGCCTTGTTATACTGATGGGCGGGATGTACATTGCCAACAGACACTCGGGAGAAGTGTATGGTGTTTCCTGAAACGTCTAAAAAACAAAGCAACAGAGCCTAGGGCACTTCCACTTATGGTCCTATAGCTTAGGGAAATTAAAATCAAAAAGATACAGCCACCCCAATGTTTGGGACGCCTCTGTTTACAAGAACCTCGTTTACCGTACAAGTTCAATATCACAGAAAGTGAAAAATGGATAAAGAACTTGTGGTACTTACGTACAATGCAGTATCACTCAGCAGTGAAATCTATGTCATCAGGCCCGTAGCAGCACAATGAGTGGATTCAGGTACGATGATTCTAACTGAAATAAGTCACACAGAAAAAGAAACATCATAAGATATCAGTAATACACGGAATGTAAACTTGGCTACACAGGAACTGAATTACAGAACAGAACAGGGTCTCAAATTTAGAAAACCAACTTATGCTTGTTTAAGGGTAAAGGTGAGTTGGGGTGCTGCAAAAAACCAGAGATTGAAATGAGCACAGATAAAGTTCCTTAAGCCAAATATGGAATAGACAAGAGCTACTCCTTGCTCAACGAAATGGACTCAACACCGCATATTAAACGCCTAAGAATGTACCTGACTCTTAAGTATCTTAAAACCTATGGATTGCTATGTCTCTGAAAGAGAATCAAGCATGTGTACAGGGACATAAACGCAGCAGTGATAGGATTGGAGAGGTTCGGTGAGCAAATGAAGACCCTTTGAAGTCATATTGCATGGTACCCATTCCACGGGTCTCAACTCTCCAGGTTTAAGGTATTCTTCCTTCAGCTAAAACATGCATGTGGAACCCAGAGTATGATCAATCGTGTGAACGGGAGACGTGTTCAAATATGTCTCAGTTTTCCTCCCCTGGTACTCGGTTGCAACATTCCAGACGCTTTACTAACACTCTCCCCACTTGGAGAGTCAGCGCCTTTAACCTCCTGTTTGGCCCAGTTTGCAATTTCTGCGGAAGATGAACAGGAATAGCGAGAACCAATGAGAGACTAGCTGGAGGTGTCTGGACGGGCAAATTTAACTCTCATTTCCCAATAGGAAGAGGAAATAACCAAAGGCTCAGCGTGCCGTGCCGGAACCAGAATAGGGCCTGAAGCCATCCTGCGGTGTTGCGGCCAGCTCACAAGAAAGCAAGTTGAAGAAAGGAGCTCAGGGGCACTGTAATTCACAAACCTGCAGAGTTATAAATGACAGCTATCGTCCAAAAATATACTGAAGTAAGGCTGCCAAGAGGACTCGAAAGTGGGGCAGAATTGCAGGAAACCGATTTCAGGAGGTAGACTGGAATTGCATTGAAAGCATAGGAAAAGAGGCAGAACGTCCACAATGATGCACTTGGCCAAAAAGGGCGTATGCGTTTTTTCCTGAATATATTCAGGAAAAAACGCATACGCCCTTTTTGGCCAACCAAGCAAACTTGCAAAGGAAATCTGCACTACAATGAAGTCTCACTTCCCCCCGGTCAAAAGGGCCATCTGAAAAAGGTGTAAAATCCAGAAAGGCAGGACAGGCCATGGAGAACTGGGAGCCTTGTTATGCTGATGGGCGGGATGTAAATTGCCAACAGACACTTGGGAGAAGTGTATGGTGTTTCCTGAAACATCTAAGAAACAAAGCAACAGAGCCTAGGGCACTTTCACTTATGGTCCTATAGCTTAGGGAAATTAAAATCAAAAAGACACAGCTACCCCAAAGTTTGGGACGCCTCTGTTTACAAGAACCTCGTTTACCGTACAAGTTCAATATCACAGAAAGTGAAAAATGGATAAAGAACTTGTGGTACTTACGTACAATGCAGTATCACTCAGCAATGAAATCTATGTCATCAGGCCCCTAGCAGCATAATGAGTGGATTCAGGTATGATGATTCTAACTGAAATAAGTCACACAGAAAAAGAAACATCATAAGATATCACTAATACACGGAATGTAAACTTGGCTACACAGGAACTGAATTCCAAAACACAACAGGGTCTCAAATTTAGAAAACCAACTTATGCTTGCTTAAGGGGAAAGGTGAGTTGGGGTGCTGCATAAAACCAGAGATTGAAATGAGCACAGATAAAGTTCCTTAAGCCAAATATGGAATAGACAAGAGCTACTCCTTGCTCAATGAAATGGACTCAACACCCCATA